>NC_084617.1:31580158-31622658 GCF_033978795.1 Nerophis ophidion
CATTGAAATATATATTTAAAAAAAAAAACTAAAGTCCAAATGAAAAAACACAAGATTGAAATAAATTAAGTAAACTAAAAAACACAACATTGAAATGAATAGTAAAATAAATTATTAAAACACACTATGGAAATACATAATAAAGTAACCTAAAGTCCAAATTAAAAAACACAGGATTGAAATAAATAAAGTAAACTAAAAAAACACAACATTGAATTAAATAATAAGGTACGTAAAACACAACAATGTTAAAATAAATAATAAAGCAAACTAAAGTTGCACTTAAAACAACAACATTGAAATAAATCATAAAGTAAATAAAAAACACATGCAACATTGAATTAAATAATAAGGTACGTAAAAAACAACAACATTGAAATAAATAATAAAGCAAACTAAAGTTCCAGTTAAAACATCAACAACATTGAAATAAATCATAAAGTAAATAAAAAACACAACATTGAAATAAATAATAAATACATTATGAGCTGCCACCTTATTGTAGTAGAGGAGTTTGCGTGTCCCAATAATCCTGGGAGCTATGTTGTCCGGAGGCTTCCATGCCCCCTGGTAGGGTCTCCCAAGACAAACAAGTCCTAGGTGAGGGATCAGACAAAGAGCAGCTCAAAGACTTCTATGGGACTGCAAGAACAGAGACTCAGGTTTCCCTTGCTCGGACACTGTTCACCAGGTCTCCCCTCTGGACCCAGGCCCGGAGTTGGGGCACGATGGCGAGCGCCTGGTGGCCGGACCTGTCCCCATGGGGCCTGGCCGGGCACAGCCCGAAGAGGGAACGTGGGTCACCCCTCCGATGGGCTCACCACTCATTGGAGGGGCCATAGAGGTCGCGTGTGTTTTGAGCTGGGCGACAGCCGAAGTCAGGGCACTTAGGGGTCCGATCCTCGGTTACATAAACTAGCTCTTGGGACATGGAATGTCACCTCGCTGGGGTTGAAGGAGCCTGTGCTAGTGCACAAGGTGGAGAAGTTCCAGCTGGATATAGTCGGACTCATTTCGACACACAGCAAGGGCTCTGGAACCAGTTCTCTGGAGAGGGGCTGGACTCTCTTCCACACTGGCGTTGCACGCAGTGAGAGGCGACGGGTTTCATCCGGCCAGGATCTTCAGCTCTCACTGGATCGGTCGGCAGCCGAGTGTGAAGCGACTGGGATGAGAATCAGCACCTCCAAGTCCGAGTCCATGGTTCTCGCCCGTAAAAGTGTGGAGGAGACCTTGCCCCAAGTGGAGGAGTTTAAGTACCTAGGAGTCTTGTTCACGAGTGAGGGAAGAGTGTATCGTGAGATGGACAGGCGGATCGGTGCATCGTCTTCAGTTCTGCGGACGCTGTATTGATCCGTTTTGGTGAAGGAGCTGAGCCAGAAGACAAAGCTCTCAATTTACCGGTCGATCAACGTTCCCATCCTCACCTATGGTCATGAGCTTTGGGTTATGACCGAAAGGATAAGATCACGGGACAAGCGGCTGAAATTAGTTTCCTCCGCCGGGTGGTAGGGCTCTCCCTTAGAGATTGGGTGAGAAGATCTGTCATCCGGGAGGAGCTCAAAGTAAAGCTGCTGCTCCTCCACATGGAGCGGAGCCAGCTGAGAAGGTTCGGTTATCTGGTCAGGATGTCACCCGAAAGCCTGCCTAGGGAGGTGTTTTGGGCACGTCCGACCGGTAGGAGGCCACGGGGAAGACCCAGGTGACGTTGGGAAGACTATGTCTCCCGGCTGGCCTGGGAACGCCTCGGGATCCCCCGGGAAGAGCTGGACGAAGTGGCTGGGGAGAGGAAAGTCTGGGCTTCTCTGCTTAGGCTGCTGCCCCCGCGACCCGACCTCGGATAAGCGGAAGAAGAGGGATGGATGGATGGATAAATAAAAAAACACATTGAAATAAATGATAAAGTAAATTATATAACAACATTGAAATAAATAAAGTAAATTAAAAAACAACAACATTGAAATAAAAAAGTAAAAAAAATAAACACAACACTGAAATAAATAATAAATAAATAAAAAAAACGTTTAAATAAACAAAAACTAAAAAAACATCAACATTGAAATGAATAATAAAATAAATTAAAACAACACAACATTGAAATAAAAAAAAGGTTAATTAAAAATACACAGTATTGAATTGATTGAAACTCTTATTAGTAGATTGCACAGTTCAGTACATATTCCGTACAATTGACCACTAAATGGTAACACCCCAATAAGTTCAACTTGTTTAAGTCGGGAACCACGTTAATCAATTCATGAAATGAATAATAAAGCAAACTAAAGTCCAAATTAAAAAACACAGCATTGAAATAAATATTAAAGTAAATTAAAATTGCACGAAATTCAATTAAATAAAGTAAATTAAAACAAGACATAATTGAAATAAATAATAAAGTAAACTAAAGTCTAAATAAAAGAAAAACGCAACACTGAAATCAATTTATTAATATTATTTCTTTCATGAAATAAATATGAGAGAAACAGTTAAATTGTGATATTTGACAACCTATTAAAGTTAGAGTTGTTACATGCTGAATGGTAATATAAACAATCATACTAGAGGACACGAAGGGTCGCAGTAGAATGCATTTGAAAGTGTTGTTTTATGGCCTTTTATGGAAAATAAGGCAAACTAATGTCTCATTTAAAAAACACAACATTGAAATAAATAATAAAGTAAATTAAAAATACACGAGATTGAATGAAATAAAGTAAATTAAAACAACACATCATTGAAATAAATAATAAAGTAAACTAAAGTCTAAATTAAAGAAAACACAACATTAAAATCAATTATTACATTATTTCTTTCATGAAATAAATATGATAGAAACAGTTAAATTGTGATATTTGACAACCTATTAAAGTTAGAGTTGTTACATGGATTGAATGGTATTATAAACAATCATACTAGAGGACATGAAGGGTCGCAGTAGAATGCATTTGAAAGTGTTGTTTTATGGCCTTTTACGGAAAATAAGGCAAACTAAAGTCTCAATTAAAAAACACAACATTTAAATATATAATAAAGTAACCTAAAGTCCAAATTAAAAAACACAACATTGATTTAAATAGTAAAGTTAGTAAAAAACAACGACATTGAAACAAATAATAACGCAAACTAAAGTTCCTGTTACAACAACATTGAAATAAATCATAAAGTAAATTAAAAAAACACATAATTGAAATAAATAATAAAGTAAATTAAAAAAACAACAACATTGAAATAAATATTAAATTAAATTAAAAACACAACATTGAAATACATAAAACAATTTAAAAAAAGAACAACATTTAAATAAATAAAGTAAGTAAAAAACAACAACATTGAAATAAACAACAAAGAAAACTAAAGTCCCATTTAAAAAACAAGAAGTTTTTCATAAGGTTTAAAAAACACTACATTGAAATACAGTTATTATTACTTTCGTGAAATAAATATGATACAAACAGTTAAATTGTGACATTTGACAACCTTTTAAAGTTAGAGTTGTTGCATGGATTTAATTGTAATATAAACAATCACTCTAGCGGACATGAAGGGCCGCCATTTTGGGTCACATGATCTTTTATGGAAAATAAAGCAAAACTAAAGTCCCAATTAAAATAACACAACATTGAAATAAATAATAGAGAAAACTAAAATCCAAATTTAAAACAACACAACATTGAAATAAACAATAAAGCAAAGTAAAGTCCAAATTAAAAAACACAAAAAGTTATGTAAAAGGTTAAAAACACAAGATTGAAATCAAGTTATTTATATTATTTTTTTAATTGAATTAATATGATACAAACAGTTAAATTGTAATATTTGACAACCTATTTGACTGACATAAATAATTAATCACACTTGTGTACACTGTGGGTCACATGACACTCACGTGACTACACTTCAAAACAGAACTCTGTGAACACTGAAAGTAATTTTAAGTTTGTTTTTTTAATGTGGTGAAAATAAAGCGCCTAAAGTCCAAATAAAGAAGAAGAAATTGATCAATAAATGTTTGTCTATAGACTTTATTCGAATGTTTTTTCTTTGTTCACAACAAAAACTCTCATGTTGTTTGTGTTTACATCATCAATGTGATCTGGACCACACCTCCACGTGATGACGTCATCAGCAGTGACGACGTCATGTTAATCAAAGTTTTCATATGAAGCATTTACCACATGTACTATTTAATGTACTACATGTAATACATGTACTAGTAAATGTACAACATTTACTATTAAATGTATACATATAAATGTATATATATAATATATATGTATGTATATGAAAATATATATATTTATATGCATGTATATATATTATGTATATAAATACATACATATACTGTATAATATATATGTGTATATAATATATATATAAATATAAATGTGTATATATGTGTATAAATATATTTATATATGTATATACATAAAATATATACATATTTTATGTATATATATATATATATATATACACACATACACATATATGTATACAAACGTGAGAGAGAGAGAGAGAGAGAGAGGGAGACAGAGAGATACACAGAAAGTACGTTTATGAAAAATAAGATATATATATATATATATATATATATATATATTTCTTATATACACATATGTATATATGTACATATATATATATATATATATATATATATATATATATATATATATAACAAAAACAAAAAATATACATCTTTAAAAATAAATATATTTCAAAAGATACAATGAGGAGTAAATATGACATTTTATTGAATAAATGTGTTTCAGTATGAAAGTATTGTCCCGTACTAGACCAACTGTTTGTCAGGAAAACATGAATAATACAACAAATAAAAAAAGTCATGAATAACACAACAATAAATCAGACACTAAATGCTAAATGGTGAAATATAATGATTATTGATGATCATACTAATATGTAATTATTTATTCATTACTTAATCTCTTTTTGTACATTTTGTTATTTTCCATATAAATCATTTTATTTATTTAAAAACTAATATGTATTGTTATTTTATTCAATTTCTCTCCTGTCGTTCCTTCATCAATGCACAACATAATATTCTGACATGTGTGACTTATTGATTTGTTTTGATTTATTGACTTATTGATAAATCCTATTATTCATTTACTGTATTTATTATTTTACATCTTTTTTTCTCAGTCCTTCTATTTTTTTACTTCTTCTTCATTGCAGCATGAATCTATTCAAGGTCTTTCTGTTCTCAAGTTCATGTCCAGCACACACGCACGCACGCACACACACACACACACACACACACACGCACACACACACACACACACACACACACACACACACACACACACACACACACACACACACACACACACACACACACACACACACACACACACACACACAGAGAGTGAGAGAGATGTTTTTACCACCCATCTTAGTCTTTGTGTGTGCCATGTGGGACTCTGCAGTGGAACTTGAGTCAGACAGACAGCTTGTAAAACTTGTTACTGCTTGTCTGGACCTGGTCTGGTCTGGTCTGGTCTGGTCTGGTCTGGTCTGGTCTAGAATGGCCCAAAGGGGCAGGGGTTAAACAAGGCCGCCCCAGGGACTCCAGGAAGTCTTTGTTTCCAACAAAAACAAGTTGAGTGCAAATAAAATGTCTGCACATCAAAATAAAAGACCGCTGTGCTTTATTGACACATCCATCCATTTTCTACCGCTTGTCCCTTTCTGGGTCACGGGGGGTGCAGGAGCCTCTCTCAGCTGCATTTGGGCGGAAGGTGGGTTACACCCTGGACAAGTCGCAACCTTATCGCAGGGCCAACACAGATAGACAGACAACATTCACATACTAGGGCCAATTTAGTATTGCCAATCAACCTATCCCCAGGTGCATGTTTCATAAACATATTTTCAGCATTCAAAACAAGAGTTCTCTATTGGTGCAATAATTATTTTTTTATTCAAAATAAGAATATATATATATATATATATATATATATATATATATATATATATATATATATATATATATATATATATATATATATTCAATATTCAATATTCAATATGAATACAATATATTCAAATTAAGAGTTCTCTATTCTTGCACAAATAGAGTGCTTTATTGTCAAAAAATATATTCAATATTCAAAATAAGAGTTCTTTATTTGATTTGATTGGCAACACTAAATTGGCCCTAGTGTGTGAATGTGAGTGTGAATGTTGTCTGTCTATCTGTGCTCGCCCTGCGATGAGGTGGCGACTTGTCCAGGGTGTACGCCACTTTCCACATGAACATATGTAATATAATATAATATAATGTAATATATCCCGCCTTCCACCTGTGTGCAGCTGAGTTAGGCTCCAGCTCCAATGTAATATGAAAAACTTCTACACTCCATGAAATACTTTTCCTATCAACACAAAGCATGTCAAATATTGTCAAGGCAGACTGAATGACACTTAAGTGCTTTTATTGTGAAGTTTATTTCCTTCTTGCTGCTTTGTTTCCTCCCCCACAGATGTCAGGTGGACAAGGAGGCCCGCCAGCTCCCCTTTAGGGCCCCCACACCACCTCACTACCATACCATGTCCATGTTGTCTATCGGCTGATACAATGTCCATGTTGGCTATAGGCCGATACCATGCCCATGTTGGCTATAGACCGATACCATGCCCATGTTGGCTATAGGCCGATACCATGTCCATGTTGGGTATAGGCTGATACCATGTCCATGTTGAGTATAGGCCGATACCATGTCCATGTTGGGTATAGGCTGATACCATGTCCATGTTGGCTATAGAGATCATGTCCGTGTTGTCTATCGGCCAATACCATGTCCATGTTGGCTATGGGCCGATACCATGTCCATGTTGGCTACGGGCCGATACCATGCCCATGTTGAGTATAGGCTGATACCATGCCCATGTTGAGTATAGGCCGATACCATGCCCATGTTGAGTATAGGCTGATACCATGCCCATGCAGGAACATTGACTATAGGGCAATACCATGTCAATGTTGGCTATAGGCCGATACCATGCAAATGTTTGGTATAGGCCGATACCATGTCTATGTTGGCTATAGGCCGATACCATGTCCGTATAGGCCCATACCATGTCCATGTTGGCCGTAAGCCCATACCATGTCTATGTTGGCTATAGGCCGATACCATGTCCATGTTGGCTATAGGCGGATCTCATGCCCATGTTGGGTATAGGCCGATACCATGTCCATGTTGGCTATAGACCGATACCATGCAAATGTTTGGTATAGGCCAATACCATGTCCATGTTGGCTATAGGCCGATACCATGTCCGTATAGGCCCATACCATGTCCATGTTGGCCGTAAGCCCATACCATGTCTATGTTGGCTATAGGCCGATACCATGTCCATGTTGGCTATAGAGATCATGTCCGTGTTGTCTATCGGCCGATACCATGTCCATGTTGGCTATGGGCCGATACCATGTCCATGTTGGCTATGGGCCGATACCATGCCCATGTTGAGTATAGGCCAATACCATGCCCATGTTGAGTATAGGCTGATACCATGCCCATGCAGGAACATTGACTATAGGGCAATACCATGTCCATGTTGGCTATAGGCCGATACCATGCAAATGTTTGGTATAGGCCGATACCATGTCCGTATAGGCCCATACCATGTCCATGTTGGCCGTAAGCCCATACCATGTCTATGTTGGCTATAGGCCGATACCATGTCCATGTTGGCTATAGGCGGATCTCATACCCATGTTGGGTATAGGCCGATACCATGCCCATGTTGAGTTTAGGCCAATACCATGCTCATGTTGAGTATAGGCTGATACCATACCCATGCTGGAACATTGACAATAGGGCAATACCATCTCCATGTTGGCTGTAGGCCGATACCATGTCCATGTTGGCTGTAGGCCGATACCATGTCCATGCTGGCTGTAGGCCAATACCATGTCCATGTTGGCTATAGGCCGATACCATGCCTATGTTGGGTATAGGCAGATACCATGTCCATGTTGGCCATAGGCAGATACCATGTCCATGTGTCCATAGGTCCATACCATGCCAATGTTTGGTATAGGCCGATACCATGCCAATGTTTGGTGTAGGCCGATACCATTCCCATTTTGAGTATAGGCCAATACCATGCCCACGTTGGCTGTAGGCCAATACCATGCCCTTATTGGGTATAGGCTGATACCATGCCCATATTGGGTATAGGCCGATACCATGCTCATGTTGAGTATATGCCGATACCATGCCCATGTTGAGTATAGGCGGTTACCATGTCCATGTTAGAACATTGACTTTAGGCCAATACCATGCCAATGTTTGGTGTAGGCCGATACCATGCCCATTTTGAGTATAGGCCAATACCATGCCCATGTTGGCTGTAGGCCAATACCATGCCCTTATTGGGTATAGGCTGATAACATGCCCATATTGGGTATAGGCCGATACCATGCTCATGTTGAGTATATGCCGATACCATGCCCATGTTGAGTATAGGCCGTTACCATGTCCATGTTGGAACATTGACTATAGGCCGATACCATGCCCATGTTGGAACATTAAGTATAGGCTGATACCATTACCATGTTGATTATAAGCCAATACCATGCCCATGTTGGAGCAATGAATATAGGTTGATACCATGCCCATGTTGGCGAATTGAGTATAGCCTGATACCATGCCCATGTTGGAGCATTGAGTATAGGCCGATACCAAGCTCATGTTGTGGTATTGAGTATAGGACAACACCATACCGATGTTGGCTCACTGAGTATGTAACTATACCATGCCCATGTTGGAGCATTGAGTACAGGCCGATACCATACCGATGTTGGAGCACTGAGTATAGAACAATAACACACCGATGTTGGAGCACTGAGTATAGAATGATACCATATCAATGTTGGAGCACTGAGTATAGAACGATACCATATCGATGTTGGAGCACTGAGTATAGAACGATACCATACCGATTTTTGGAGCACTGAGTATAGAACAATACCATGCCGATGTTGGAGCACTGAGTATAGAATACCATACGGACGTTGGATCATTGAGTATAAAACGATACCATACCGATGTTGGAGCATTGAGCATAGGCCGATACCATACCAGCAGGAATCATACATGTATGACAAATATATTGCAGCACATGATGTAATGATTTTTGTTTGTTGAGGAAACAAACTTTGCTAAGAAAAACATCTATATTTGACATTTTGTTTGGTCACAAATGTGTTGAAACACAAAAATAACACAACTACTGACAGGTTTTAACCTTTTATTTCATCATCTTTAATCATAAAAATGTATTTCATCATCTTTAATCATAAAATTTTATGTCATGATATTTAATGCTAATGTTTTATTTCATCATCTTTAATCATACTCTTTTTTTTAATAATCTTTAATGCTAATGTTTCATTATAGCTGCTGAAAATATTACAGTTTAGAAAAAGTTGCAGTGTTGGCCTGCATATTTCTACTGCAGTAAAAGAAAGTGAATTGGAAACATGTGTTGAACATTTGTGGTAAAAACAAACAAACAACTAAGTTAATTAAAAACGTTTGCATGAGTTCCCAGCTAATGTTGACATTTGTGAAGGAACTTGTTTAATATTTCAAGTCTTTGAAAGGGAACGTTTGAAACTAAAACATAAAAATGTATTTTTATCACCTGCACAACACACAATAATAGAATTATACATACATGCATACATACATACATAGATGCATACGCACACACATACTCACCTACACAACACACAATTATACATACATACATACTCACTTACACAACACACAAATATACACCCATGGATACATACAAACTCCGTTTCCATAATAGTTAAGAAATTGTGTTAGATGTAATTATAAACGGAATACAATGATTTGCAAATCCTTTTCAACCCATATTCAATTGAATGCACTACAAAGACAACATATTTGATGTTCAAACTCATTAACTTTTTTTTTTTACAAATAATAATTAACTTGGAATTTCATGGCTGCAACACGTGCCAAGGTAGTTGGGAAAGGGCATGTTCACCACTTTGTTACATCACCTTTTCTTTTAACAACACTCAATAATCATTTGGGAACTGAGGAAACTAATAGTTGAAGCTTCGAAAGTGGAATTCTTTCCCATTCTTGTTTTATGTAAAGCTTCAGTCGTTCAACAATCTGGGGTCTCTGCTGTCGTATTCTACGTTTAATAATGCGCCACATATTTCCGATGGGAGACAGGACTGGACTGCAGGCGGGCCAGGAAAGTACCCGCACTCTTTTTTTTACAAAGCCAAGCTGTTGTAACACGTGCTGAATGTGGGTTGGCATTGTCTTGCTGAAATAAGCAGGGGCGTCCATGAAAAAGACGGCGCTTAGATGGCAGAGTATGTGGTTCCAAAACCTGTATAATAATAATAATAATAATAATAATAATAATGGATTAGATTTATATCGCGCTTTTCTATTGTTAAGATACTCAAAGCGCTCACAGAGAAGTTGGAACCCATCATTCATTTACACCTGGTGGTGGTAAGCTACATCTGTAGCCACAGCTACCCTGGGGTAGACTGACAAAAGCATGGCTGCCAGTCTGCACCTATTGCCCCTCCGACCACCACCAATCATTCATTCATCATTCATTCACCAGTGTGAGCGGCACCGGGGGCAAGGGTAAAGTGTCCTGCCCAAGGACACAACGGCAGCGATTTGGATGTCAATGGGTGGGAACCGAATCTGCAACCCTCAGGTTTCGGGCAGGGCCGCTCTACCCACTACGCCATGCCGCTCCATGTACCTTTTAGCATTAATGGTGCCTTCACAGATGTGTAAGTTACCCATGCCTTGGGCACTAATAGACCTCCATAACATCACAGATGCTGGCTTTTTAACTTTGCATCAATTACAGTCTGGAAGGTTCTCTTCCCTTTGGTCCGGATGATACGATGTCAAATATTTCCAAAAAACAATTTGAAATGTGGACTCGTCAGACCACAGAACACTTTTCCACTTTGCATCAGTCCATCTTAGATGATCTCGGGCCCAGAGAAGCTGGCGGCGTTTCTGGATGTTGTTGATAAAATGGCTTTCGCTTTGCATAGTAGAGCTTTAACTTGCACTTACAGATGACGCGACGAACTGTATTTAGTGACAGTGGTTTTCTGAAGTGTTCCTGAGCCCATGTGGTGATATCCTTTAGAGATTGATGTTTTTTTATACAGTGCCGTCTGAGGGAACGAAGTTCACGACAATTCAATGTTGGTTTGCGGCCATGCCACTTACGTGGAGTGATTTCTCCAGATTCTCTGAACCTTTTGATGATATTATGGACCGTAGATGTCGAAATCCCTAAATTTCTTGTAATTGCACTTTGAGAAAGGTTGTTCTTAAACTGTTTGACTATTTGCTCACGCAGTTGTGGACAAAGGGGTGTACCTCGCCCCATCCTTTCTTGTGAAAGACTGAGCATTTTTTGGGAATCTTTTTTTATACCCAATCACGACACCCACCTGTTCCCAATTAGCCTGCACACCTGTGGGATGTTCCAAATAAGTGTTTGATGAGTATACCTCATTTTTATCAGTATTTATTGCCACCTTTCCAAACTTCTTTGTCATGTGTTGCTGGCATCAAATTCTAAAGTTAATGATTATTTGCAAAAAAAAAAAAATGTTTATCAGTTTGAACATCAAATATGTTGTCTTTGTAGCATATTCAACTGAATACAGGTTGAAAATGATTTGCAAATCATTGTATTCCATTTATATTTACATCTAACACAATTTCCCAACCCATATGGAAAAATATTGTTGATGTATATGATCATAATGTTGATGTAGATGATCATGTTGTTGATTATGTAGATCAGGGGTCGGCAACCTTTACCACTCAAAGACCCATTTTGACCCGTTTCACAAAATAAAGAAAACTATGGGAGCCACAAGATTCTTTTGAAATTTAAAATGAAATAACACAGCGTACAAAATGTTTTTTTTTCTTTGTGCTTTGTATTAACCAGGGATCTCAGACACGCGGCCCGCAGCTAAATATTAAAATGTAATATTAGTTCAGCCCGCAAGTTTTATTTGAATGCTGCTTGACAACATCAGATTAGCCAACCATCTCAATTTTTCCGGGACACTACCGAGTTTCAGAGCAACCATTCTCTCGGGTGTCTGCTGGTTTTCACCCACAAAACTTATCATAAGGGTGAGCTATGATGGCAATGCTCTCTACAACCATAAGCTTACCAACCGATTCACATGTTGTATGAGGCTTCCGCAGATGCACTAAAGCGACTGCAAGGCATACTTGCTCAACAGCCATACAGGTTACACTGAGGGTTGTAATATAAACAACTTTAGCACTCTTACTAATATGCACCACACTGTGAAACCACACCAAACAAGAATGACAAACACATTTCGGTAGAACATCTGCACTGTAACACAACATAAACACAACAGAACAAATACCCAGAATCCCAAGTATCCCAAACTATTCCAGGCTACATTATACCCACTACGCCGGGGCGGCATTGCGTAGTGGGTAGAGCGGCCGGCCAGAAACCTGAGGGTTGCAGATTCGCTTCCCACCTATTGACATCCAAAAAATCGCTGCCGTTGTGTCCTTGGGCAGGACACTTCACCCTTTGCCCCCGGTGCCGCTCACACTGGTGAATGAATGATGAATTAATGATAGGTGGTGGTCGGAGGGGCCGTAGGCGCAAACTGGCAGCCACGCCTCCGTCAGTCTACCCCAGGGCAGCTGTGGCTACTAATGTAGCTTGCCACCACCAAGTGTGAATGATTGTTGAGTCCCATGTCTCTGTGAGCGCTTTGAGTGTTTAGAAAAGCGCGATATAAATCTAAGTTGTTGTTATTTTGTTTGGGTTTTTTTTGGACACCCCCGCTACCACAAAACCCCGCCACCCCCCAATCCCGCCCACCTCAACCGACGCACGGCAGTATGCAGCTGAGCCACATCAGAGTGATCAAAGAGCCGCATGTTGCCGAGCCCTGATCTATTGTTGCCACATCAACAATATATTCATCTACATCAACATCATGATCATCTGTAAAGTAAATGTGTGTACTTTTTCAACACAACACAGTACTGTGTATCAAAAAACAAGGGGCGGATGGCTCCACTTTCGATGGAGTAAAAAAGTTCACAACAACAACCACAAGCACAACTGTTTTGCACATACACAAAAGTCTCTTTGATCCCATCACAAATGATCAGAGATCACCAAAAATCCTTCACTTTCACAACCTATTGCTACACAATTTGAAACGTGAACTCCACCTACAGCAGCATCAAGAAGGAGGCGGGGCTTTGAACGAGAGTGTAGCTCTCCCCTGCTGTGAAATAAGTCTGCTTTCTGCATATTTTTCTCATCACAATTCAATCTTGCTGCTTGCTTTGTGACACCATAAATCTACAAATATTTTGCAAGCGGCACACTGAATACTCTTTGCTGTGTCTGTTGAATGGTACTTTATGCACCAAAAGATTTTTGCTAAAGTTAGCATAACAATCATCACATATAGTAGGTGGAGCGCAATACATGTGAATGCAGGTTTCTCCGAGCTTTTATTTTGCAAGTCTGATCACTCAAAGTAAAAAAAGATATATATTAAGCGAGCGTTGCCGAGTCAGCAGCCTGAAAGCACCATAAAGGTTGGCCTCCTTTACTGAATGTGAGGCCAGGTCTCATAAACACTTTTAGAGCTTTTTTTACACGTCAGACCATCAAAGACTCACATGCCTGCTCAACTACATGTGTCTCATGTTTGTTGTTTATGTTCATTGTGTTATGTTTGTTGTTATGTTTATTATGTTATGTATGTTGTTTATGATTATTGTGTAATGTTTGGTGTTTGTTTATGTTACGTTTGTTGTTTATGATTATTGTGTTATGTGTGTTGTGTTATGTTTGTTTCTGTTTATTATGATATGTATGGTGTTTCTGTTTATTATGTTATGTATGTTGTTATGTTTATTATGTTGTTTTTTATGTTTATTATGTTATGAATGTTGTTATGTTGTGTTATGTTTGTTGTTAATGTTTATTATGTTGTATAGGCTGTTATGATTATTATTTCATGTTTGTTGTTTATGTTTATTATGTTATGAATGTTGTTATGTTTATTATGTTATGTTTGTTGTCAATGTTTATTATGCTATGTATGTTATGTTTATTATTTTATGTTCATTTTTATGTTTATTTTGTTATGTTTGTTGTGTATGTATATTATATATGTTGTTATGTCTATTATTTTATGTTTGTTGTCATGTTTATTATGCTATGTTTGTTGTTTGTTTTGTATGTTATGTTTGTTGTGTATGTTTATTATGTTTTGTTTGTTGTTATGTTTATTATGTTGTGTATGTTGTTATGTTTATTATGTTATGCATGTTATCATCTTTATAATGATTTATTATGTTATGCATGTTGTTATGTTCATAATTCATGTATATGTATCTAATTAATTGTATGTATTTGGTAATGTTTATCTATACAATTATTACTTATGTATCTAATTAATACTTATGTATATGATTAATTTTTATAGGCGCCAGCGCCCCCCGCAACCCCAAAAGGGAATAAGCGGTAGAAAATGGATGGATGGATGGCTGTACAAACGTTTGTATCTAATTCATTGTATGCATATAGTTAATGTTTAAATATCTTATTGATTTTATATATCTAATTAATATTTATGTATATAAATAATGTTTAAATATATTATTGATTTTATGTATAGAATTTATTTTTATGTATCTAATTGATTTTATGTATAGAATTGTTGTTTATGTACAAACCCTGTTTCAATATGAGTTGGGAAATTTTGTTACATGTAAATATAAACGGAATACAATGATTTGAAAATCATTTTCAACACATATTCAGTATAAAATAAACAATAATTATATACAATAATTATGTATACAATTATTGTTTATGTACAAACCCCGTTTCAATATGAGTTGGGAAATTGTGTTGGATGTAAATATAAACGGAATACAATGATTTGCAAATCATTTTCAACACATATTCAGTATATAATTAAACAATAATTATATACAATAATTATGTATACAATTATTGTTTATGTACAAACCCCTTTCAATATGAGTTGGGAAATTTTGTTAGATGTAAATATAAACGGAATACAATGATTTGTAAATCATTTTCAACACATATTCAGTTGAATATGCTACAAAGACAACATATTTGATGTTCAAACTGATAAACATTTTTTTTTTTCAAATAATCATTAACTTTAGAGTTTGATGCCAGCAACACGTGACAAAGAAGTTGGGAAAGGTGGCAATACATAATGATAAAGTTGAGGAATGCTCATCAAACACTTATTTGGAACATCCCACAGGTGTGCAGGCTAATTGGGAACAGTTGGGTGCCATGATTGGGTATAAAAGCAGCTTCCATGAAATGCTAAGTATTTCACAAACAAGGATGGGGCGAGAGTCACCTCTTTGTAAGCAAATTGTCGAACAGTTTGAGAACAACATTTCTCAACGAGCTATTGCAAGGAATTTAGGGATTTTACCATCTACGGTCCGGTCCGTATAATCATCAAAAAGTTCAGAAAATCTGGAGAAATCACTGCATGTAAGCGATGATATTACGGACTTTTGATCCCTCATGCGGTACTGCATCAAAAACAGACATCAGTGTGTAAGAGATATCACCACATGGGCTCAGGAACACTTCATAAAACCACTGTCAGTAACTACAGTGGGTCGCTACTGTTGCGATCTGCTGCTCAGATCTTCACGTGTTTGTTTTTTCATTCTCTGTCTGACCCGTTTATTTCCTGTTTTTATCCATCACTATGGTTACACATCAGTCCACCTGCTAGTCTCGCCCCGCACACCTGCTAATAATTATCACCCTCCTATTTAAGCTCACCTTTTCTGTTCACTCATTCTCGGATCCTAATTTGCCCACGCGCATCAGTGACGACTCTCATCATTCGTATGTATTTTCTCGCTAGCTCTCACGCCAAGCCACTTTATTGTCTAGCTTTCATGCTAAATGTTTTGTTTACTCTTTTGTGTCCTCGTACCAAGTTCTAGTTTTCCTTGTTTTATCCTAGCTTTCACGCTAGCGTCTTTTGTTTACTTTTTCTCTTTACACCAGTATTTTTGTTCATAGACTTTTGTTATTAAATACCCTTTATCTTACCTATGCTGTGTTCTGCTTCGACGCATCCACGGGAAAACCACACCGGCATTACAATGCCGAAGAAGAGTCATCACAGTAGGATCCGAGCATTAAAAAGTTTTTCCGCGTCTGGCAACCACGAGGAGACCTTCGACGAAGGCACATGGAGGGTATTCCGAGCGATGGAGGCTGAAACTCTCCGATGCAATCCAGACGAAAGCATGATGTGGGACCTGGAGGGAAGACTGGTTCCGATCGATGCTTCCGGGAGCGGTGAGTTTCCCTCCCGCAGCGCTCGCGCTCGTCCGCGTAGGCGGAAGCCGCGAAGTATGGCTTCGTCGGGCGACAGAGACTTGCCCACTCCATGTCTCCCTCCTCACGAACACAGCAACCTACAGTCAGCACACAAGACCCCTACACCATTGTTTGGGGACCCAATAACACACTTTGCTAACAGTTTTACCGACTGGGCAAATTCCCAACTTGTGTCCCGCGCAGATGACGTCATTTCGTCGACGCCCCCCGGTAACGCAAGCCCGTCCTCCGATGATGACGTCATCAACAAGGAATTTTTGGGGGAAGATTCGTTTTCTCAGCCATTTTCAAATGACAATAACATTAATAATAATATACAAGAGTATCAGGATATTTTTTCTTATTATTCTAGTCAACCTCAGTCACCTAGTTTTTCTTCTAACCCACCGTTTAAACCTCATTCTCTGCCCAAGTCCAAGGTTTTTTCTCCCTTTTCAAAGGGACACTCTGGACAATATAGAGGGGAGGGGTCTGCCCGCCTCCAAACCTCCCACCACCCTCCCTTATGGTCAGTCCCTGACCACAGGGAACGGGTCTGGGATTCCCGTCTGGAGGGGGGGGCTATGGCCTATAGCTGTGTTGCGGAGGTAGGGCAGACGCTACCTCTTCTTAAAACTGCTAAACAAAAACCTCCATGTAGGCCACCTTTACCTGTTTTTCGGCCCGCTAAACGCTTAGCTCCTCCTAGTAGACCTCCTCCACCTGTGTTTCCCCCGGCCAAGTCTCAAGGGCCAAGTAGACCACCACCGGTGTTTACCCCTGTTATACCACTACGGCCTCCTAGACCTCCACCGGTGTTCTCCCCGGTCAAGTCACGCCCTCTTAGACCTCCTCCACCTGTGTTCCGTCTGTGCCCTAGTTCTAGTTTTAGTCACAGTCTCTCTCAGAGTTCGAGTCCCAGCCTTCTTCGTAGCCCATGCTCTAGTCCTACTCGTAGACCGACTTGTAGACTGAGTCGTAGTCCAAGTCCTGGTCCGAGTTTCCGTTCTGATTCTAGTTGTAGTCCTAGTCTTTCTCGTAGTCCTAGTTCCACTCGTAGACTGATCCGTAGTCCGAGTCCGGTCCCGAGTCTTGTTTCTTGCCTTTGTAATATTAGTACTGATTCCCCTCGTGGTCTTAGTCCGAACCCTAGTCCTTACCCAAGTTCTTGTCCGAGCCCCAGTGTTACTGTAAGTCCTAGTCTTTGTCCTAGTCCTTGCCCGAGCACCAGTTTGATTGTTAGTCCCAGTCCTTGCCCAAGCCCTAGTTTGACCGTTTGTCCTAGTTCTTGCCCAAGCCCTGGTATGACTGTAAGTCCTGGTCGTTGCCCAAGCCCTTCTCAAAGCACTAGTGTGATTGTAAGTCCTGGTCCTCTCTCAAGTCCTTGCCCGAGTCCTAGTGGTTGTCTTATCACTCATCATAGTCCTAGTCCTGCTCACAGCCAGTCCCCTAGTTCTCCTCGGCAGACCCCTGTGCCTGCTCCTCGGCTGAAGCCGACTCCTGCTCCTCGGCTGAAGCCGACTCCTGCTCCTCGGCTGAAGCCGACTCCTGCTCCTCGGCTGAAGCCGACTCCTGCTCCTCGGCTGAAGCCGACACCTGCTCCTCGGCTGAAGCCGACACCTGCTCCTCGGCTGAAGCCGACACCTGCTCCCAGGCTGAAGCCGACACCTGCTCCCAGGCTGAAGCCGACACCTGCTCCCAGGCTGAAGCCGACACCTGCTCCCAGTCTGGTTTTCACGCCAGCACATGACTCTGACCTGGTTTTCACGCCAGCACATGACTCTGACCTGGTTTTCACGCCAGAATTAGACTCTGACCTGGTTTTCACGCCAGAATTAGACTCTGACCTGGTTTTCACGCCAGAACCAGACTCTAAACTGGTTCTCACGCCAGCACAAACTCCAAGGCTGGAGCCCACTCCGGTACCAGCACCACGACAGGTACCGGTGCCAGCTCCGCGCCGCCAAGCACCGCCGACGACGGGGCTGGAGCCCACACCAGCGCCGACGACGGGGCTGGAGCCCACACCAGCGCCGACGACGGGGCTGGAGCCCACACCAGCGCCGACGACGGGGCTGGAGCCCACACCAGCGCCGACGACGGGGCTGGAACCCACACCAGCACCACCGACGACTACGCCTGCATTCACGTCGATGACGACTCCTGCGGCTCCCAGGCCGCCTCCGACGACTCCTGCGGCTCCCAGGCCGCCTCCGACGACTCCTGCGGCTCCCAGGCCGCCTCCGACGACTCCTGCGGCTCCCAGGCCGCCTCCGACGACTCCTGCGGCTCCCAGGCCGCCTCCGACGACTCCTGCGGCTCCCAGGCCGCCTCCGACGACTCCTGCGGCTCCCAGGCCGCCTCCGACGCCTTCTTCGGCTGCAGCACCCGCATCATCCTCGCCAGCTGCACTCGGGCCTGCTTTGGCTGCAGTCCCCGCACCCTCGTCTGCTGCTTCCAAGCCTGCTGGGATTTCGGTGCTGAGGCGTCGTCCACCACGTCGACCACGGGCGTGGCCTCTGCGAGGTCATCCTCCTCGCCAGATACTCCCTCCTCCATGTCGGCCACGGATGTGGCCGTGCCCGGGTCGTCCGCCTCGCCGGGCACCTCATCCTGCGAGGCGGCCACTAATGTGGCCTTTTCGAGGTCGCCCGCCAAAACTTTTTCGGCAGCAGCGTTCCACCCGCCGCCGCCACATGATGTGTCCTCGGTGGATTCGGGGACATGCGATCTGGCGACCCTCCACCGTGGACTCCCTCCGCCCTCCCTTCGTTTGTGAACTTTCTGGTTTTGGGGAGGGGGTTCAAGTTTTTGTTTGTTTTTTAAGACATCTGGTATCTGTCTTTTGTTGGGGGGGAATACTGTTGCGATCTGCTGCTCAGATCTTCACGTGTTTGTTTTTTCATTCTCTGTCTGACCCGTTTATTTCCTGTTTTTATCCATCACTATGGTTACACATCAGTCCACCTGCTAGTCTCGCCCCGCACACCTGCTAATAATTATCACCCTCCTATTTAAGCTCACCTTTTCTGTTCACTCATTCTCGGATCCTAATTTGCCCACGCGCATCAGTGACGACTCTCATCATTCGTATGTATTTTCTCGCTAGCTCTCACGCCAAGCCACTTTATTGTCTAGCTTTCATGCTAAATGTTTTGTTTACTCTTTTGTGTCCTCGTACCAAGTTCTAGTTTTCCTTGTTTTATCCTAGCTTTCACGCTAGCGTCTTTTGTTTACTTTTTCTCTTTACACCAGTATTTTTGTTCATAGACTTTTGTTATTAAATACCCTTTATCTTACCTATGCTGTGTTCTGCTTCGACGCATCCACGGGAAAACCACACCGGCATTACAATGCCGAAGAAGAGTCATCACAGCTACATCTGTAAGTGCAAGTTAAAACTCTACTATGCAGGCCAAACCCATTTATCAACAATATCCTGAAACGCCGCCCGCTTGGCTGGGCCCGAGCTCACCTAAGATGGACATGGTCTGACGAGTCCACATTTCAAATTATATTTGGAAACAGAGGACGTGGTGTCCTCCAGAACAAAGAGGTAAATAACCATTCGGATTGTTATAGGCGCAAAGTTCAAAAGCCAGCATCTGTGATGGTATGGGGGTGTATTAGTGCCCAAGGCATGGGTAACTTACACATCTGTGAAGGCACCATTAATGCTGAAAGGTCCATACAGGTTTTGGAGCAAAGTATGTTGTCATCCAAGCAATGTTATCATGGATGCCCCTGCTTATTTCAGCAAGACAAGTGTTACAACAACGTGGCTTCGTAAAAAAAAGACTGGGGGTACTTTCCTGGCCCGCCCGCAGTCCAGACCTGTCTCCCATCGAAAATGTGTGGCGTATTATGAAGCGTAAAATACGACAGCGGAGACCCCGGACCATTGAACGACTGAAACTCTACATAAAACAAGAATGGGAAATAATTCCACTTTAAAAGCTTAACAATTAGTTTCCTCAGTTCCCAAACGTTTATTGAGTGTTGTTAAAAGAAAAGATGATGTAACACAGTGGTGAACATACCCTTTCCCAACTACTTTCACATGTGTTGCAGCCATGAAATTTTAAGTTAATTATTACTTGCAAAAAAAAATAAAGTTAATGAATTTGAACATCAAATATCTTGTCTTTGTAGTGCATTCTATTGAATATTGGTTGAAAAGGATTTGCAAATCATTATATTACGTTTATATTTACATCAAACACAATTTCCCAACTCATATGGAAACGGGGTTTGTATATAATTGATATTGATGTATCTAATTAATGTTTATGTATGTATATGTATATAAATACTATTTATATATAAATATTAAATATTATTTATATATATAATTTTTTGATGTATATAATTAATGTCTATGTATGTACTTATTTTGTATGTATACAATTCAACTAATGTTTGTGCATATAGTAATGTTTATGAACATAATTAATGATCTTGTATTTAATTATTATTAATGTATATAATTCACATCCGTGTATACAATTAATATTTATGTATATAATTCACATCTATGTATATGATTAATGTTTATGCATATAATTAATGTTAATGTGTATAATTTATGTTGATGCGACTTATTCCTCACGTGGTTCAGGTCGGTCCAACTGTCAAAAACCTATTTCACATAACAGCATCACCATAGTTTTTTTCAACCAAAAAAGACAATTAACCATTTTTATGATTAAAAAAACCCACACACAAACGGGGTAATATTGTTGCATTAAAAACATTTAAAAAACTACCAGATATTTAATGAAGAACCACTTCCGGTGTCATTATGACATAATGCGCTATGATGAAGACTCTATACAGTACACACAACTATTTCAAGTACACACAACGACAAATATGCACACATTATATTTTTACTGGAAATTAATACCAGAGGAAATGTAAGTCTTGAATGCAACAATTAAAAGTTTTAGTAAAAGCAACAAGCAAGAGTCACATCAAGCGGCATATACTACAAACTACATCGGCTTACATCCATCCATCCATTTACTACCTATCGCTTGTCCCTTTGGGGGTCGCGGGAGGTCGTTGGAGCCTATCTCAGCTGCATTCGGGCGGAAGGCGGTGTACACCTTGGACAAGTTGTGGGGCCAACACAGATAGACAAACACAAACGTATGGACAACGCTGAAGAAACAAGTCCATATCAGAAAACCAACACATTTAGCTGAACTGCACCAATTTTGTCAAAAGGAGTGGTCAATAATTCAAGAAGAAGCTTGTAGATGGCTAACAAAAGCGCCTTATTGCAGTGAAACTTGCCAAGGGACATGAAAGCAAATATTAACATTGCTGTATGTATACCTTTGACCCAGCAGATTGGCTCACAGTTTCAGTACACCAATAATAATTTCATAAAAAAAAGCTAAATTCATGAATGTTTTTTTTTGTGACCAACAAGTATGTGCTCCAATCACTTTATTACAGAAAAAAATCACAGTTGTAGAAATGATTGGAAACTCAAGAAAGCCATGACATTATGTTCTTTACAAGTGTATGTCAACATTTGACCACTACTATTTTTCATGGAGGATATACATTTAATTAAAATTTAAATATAAAGACTAGAGCAAAATTAAAATGAGCAATATCAACCAATAGTGTTTTTTTGATAATTTATAATAAATCATTTAGCATACATAACATTGATGATGAGCTTACAAAGACTAAAGGTGATTAAATGTCGCCCTCTAGTGTCGACTTTAATCATGGCAACTCAGTTATACGATCAATAATGTTGACCGATGGTTGCAATTGACCTTACTTTATGTTTCTTCTCGTATTGATTGCATTTTCCAACATACATATTCATGCCTTTCGGTAATTCATCATTTATGTTCAATTTAAAAACACTAAACTTGGAGGCGGGACTTCTTGTATTTCACCCGGAAGCAGGCTTGGACACGGGACGTGTGTTTGAAAGGTCAGTCGTGGTCATCTTGGACAATATTCATGACAAATGTGTGCTTTGTTTTAAATATGTGCTATTTGGTTTAACAATGTATGAAAATTATGCTCATTATGCTATTGGCTAAGTTTTATATTTGTAAATGTAAGTTCCTCAATACCCGACCTACTTTTTTTTACTTACTTTGATTATAATTTTTCAACTGTTTGTAAATCAACTCAACTCAACAATGTTAAAATTTATAAAAAAGGGTTTATAAAAAATAATAATTTGTTCGTTTTTACATTTAAAACCAACATTCAAACGAGTAACTATAAATACATTTTAAACATTTTAAAAAAGGTCAGTCGAAACTATCCAATCATATTAGCTAATGCTCACTCGGTCCCGCTTCTGTGGTGTAACTGACCCAATGAGATACTTCAGTTCAACAAACTCCAATTTGATAGGCTGAAGTAACGGAAGCGATATGATGATGTATAATTTCGCGCGAGGCTGCGGCCAATGAGCGACGAGGACGTAGCTCCTGTGCTTATAAATTACAAGGTGACAAGTAGTCTTCTTCTACGATCAGAAGTGATTCCGGTTGACCGAGTGGGTGGTGACCTGGAAGGACAGACGAGGAGAGACGCGGAACTACCAAACATTTGGAGTGAATTTGGCGGCGGCGAGAGTATCTAAATCTGTTTTGGCGGTTGAGCATAAGCTGTTTTGTGACTGGATCGAGATGGAAGGGGATAGTGACGGGATGTATGAGGATAGTATGGAAATGGATAGGACTAGAGGGGAGAGAGGAAAGAAGGGGAGAGGAGGGAGTGAAGGAAAGGCGAGTACTAAAAGAGTGCATGAAGACGATGAAGAGGTTGATAAGAGGAAAAGGGTTATGATGGATGAATATAAGATAATTTATACATTTAAATCAAACCAAGATATGAATGACATTAGTTTGATGACTCTGGTTAAGGGATTAAAGAAGGACATTGGAGAGGTGGAGATAGCGAAGGTGCTCAGGGACGGACGGCTGTTGATTAAATGCAAAAATGGAGAGCAAAAGAACAAAGCAATGCGATTGCAAAAACTGTGCAACAAAATAATAAAGGAAAAAATCGAAGTGGGAGAACGGAAGGGGGCAAGAGGAGTCGTGACAGGAATCCCAAGAGGAGAAAATTTAGATGATCTGAAAAGAGAAATAAAAGGAGGAACTGTCACTACGATGAAAAGATTGATGGCATTTAGGAACGGTGAAAAGACTGAGAGCGAATCCGTGCTAGTGCAATTTGCAGAGGAGGTCCTTCCAGAGAGAATCATGATTGGGTATCTAAGCTTCTATGTTAGAGCTTACGTGCCACCCCCAGTACGTTGTTTCAAGTGCCAACGCTATGGGCACATAGCTAGTGTGTGTCATGCTAAGATGAGATGTGGACGGTGTGGAGGAGAGCATGAATATGGACAATGTGGAGAAAATGAACAGGTCAAGTGTTGTAATTGTGGCGGGAATCACACAGCAGCGTATGGGGGCTGCATCATAAGAAAACAGGCAACAGAAGTACAGCAAATCAGAGTTGAACGAAATATTACTTATGCAGAGGCAGTTAAAATAAGAAATCAAGAAAGTGCAGAACAGGACAGAAGTGAAAATAGTTCAAGAAATAAAAAACAAGAGGCAGCAAATACAGGAATTTCCATGGATAAACTAGTTGTATTCCTGGCTTATGTAATAAATTGTACAGAACAGGCTAGAAACAAGACTGAGAAAATCAAAATAATTGTCAAAGCAGCAGCAAAGTTTCTAAATTTAAAAGAATTATCCTGGGAACAGGTGCAAGGTGAGCTACAGAGAGTAGACGAGACCGAGTCATGTTACCACAATCCAACGCCATGTTAATTGTTCAGTGGAATGCCAGAAGTCTGATAGCAAACGGACAGGAATTAAAGGGATATATTAATAATATGAAAAATAAACCACATATAATATGTATTCAAGAAACATGGCTGAAGCCAAAATTAAACTTTATAATAAAAGGATATATAACGATACGTAAAGATAGGAATGATGGGCAAGGAGGAGGATGTGCCATATTTATTAAGGAAGATATGCATTATTCAATATTAAAAGTAAAACAAGAACTAGAGATAGTAGGAGTAGAAGTATGGAATAATAAAGAAAGATACAAAGTACTAAACTTCTATAATCCATGCAAGAAATTAGAAATTCACCAACTAGAAACAATAATGGAGCACTGGAGTGGCAATATTATTTGGTGTGGTGACTTTAATGCACATAGCACAATGTGGGGTGAAAGGGATGACTGGAATGGGGATACATTGGAAGCACTTTTGGAGGAAAAAGAACTGGTGTGTGTGAATGATGGGTCGGGAACAAGGTTAGATGTCGTCACGGGTAAAGAAACAGCAATAGATTTAACACTAGTGTCACAAGGGTTAGCAGGAAAGGTGGAGTGGGAAGTAAATAAATACAGCACAATGGGAAGTGATCACTATCCAATCGTCATTCACATAAACATAAATCATAGGACAGAAAGCACTAGGATAGAAGGAAGATGGAAGTATAATCATGGTGACTGGGAGAAATTTAGGGAAATTACCGACATAACTTTAAAGGAAGTAGATATAAATCAAGATATTGAACAATTAAATACAGATATTACAAAGTGCATAATAGAAGCAGCCGAACAGAGCATACCAAGGAATAGTATAGGGAGAAGAAGGAAGATAGTGCCGTGGTGGACACAAGAGTGCACAGATGCAATACAAGAACGGAATAGAGCATTTAGAATATTGAGAAGAACACATAATTTCCAAGACATGATCCAGTATAAAAGGCATCAAGCTAGAGTAAGGTATGTTATTAAAAAAACAAGAAAACACCATTGGAGAACTTTTTGTGAAACACTAAATAGAACTACTCCTTTAAGCCAGGTGTGGGGAATGATCAAGAGAATGTCAGGGCTCAGAAAAGAACATAAAAATCATGTGATGAAAGATGGAATGCGGAGTGTGGTAGGAAATAAAGAAAAAGCAGAACTTTTAGCAAAAACCTTTGTTAAAGTGCACAGTAATGATAATTTGAAAAATGTAGAAAAACAAAAGAGAGAAGAAACAATTAGTGTAAATATTGAGGAAATGAAGGAAGACAACGATAATAGTTTTATCAACACTGTGGATATGACATTTTCTTTGGATGAAATGGTTCGAATTTTAAAAAAAGTTAAAAATACGACGGCAGGGAAAGACCTGGTGAGTTATCAAATGATCAAAAATTTAGGTAGCATCGGCAAAGAAGTGGTCTTGAAATTATATAATAGGATATATGAAGAAGGAAAATTACCAGATGAGTGGAAAACAGCTGTAATAATTCCAATATGCAAGCCAGGGAAAGATCCGGAAGAGGCAGGAAATTATAGGCCGATTGCATTGACCTCAAATTTGGGCAAAGTAATGGAAAAAATGATTAATGAAAGATTAATATATTATTTAGAGTCAAAAGAAATTATAAAAAACTACCAAAGTGGTTTTCGCAAAGCAAGAAGCACAAATGACCCAGCAGTGCAGCTGGAAGAGGAAATTAGAAAGGGACAAATAAATAAAGAAAGTATAATTGCGGTATTTTTTGACATAGAGAAAGCGTATGATATGTTGTGGAAACAGGGGTTGCTGATGAAACTAAATAGGATTGGGATTAGAGGAAGAATGTACAGATGGATAAAAGACTTTTTAACAAGTAGAACATTATTAGTAAAGATAGAAAATGAATATAGTAGAGAATACAAAGTGGAAAATGGGACCCCACAAGGGAGTATAATAAGTCCAGTACTATTTTCCATCATGATAAATGAAGTTTTTAGTGAAGTGGAAGGGTTAGTGGAGGTGGCATTGTTTGCTGATGATGGAGTGATGTGGAAGAGAGGTAGAAATACAAATTATATAGAAAAGAAGATTCAAAAAGCGGTAAATAATGTTCAAGACTGGGGGACGGCTTGGGGTTTAAGATTCTCTGTTGGAAAGACAAAAGTCATACATTTTACGAAGAGGAAAATACAAAACAAGCTCCAAATAAAACTCTATGGAGAAAACATAGAAGAGGTACAAGTTTTTAAATATTTAGGAATATGGTTTGATAAAAATATTAACTGGTCAACCCACATCAGCAAGATAATGGAGAAAAGTAAAAAGGTGTTAAATATAATGAGGGCTTTGAGGGGTAAAGATTGGGGGGCTGATAGGTTAACATTGAAAACAATATATATCACTTTAATTCGGTCTGTTATCGACTACGGATGCATTATTTATCGATCTGCTTCAAAAACTCTACTTGAGAAAATAGACCGGATCCAGTCGCAGGCGTTAAGATTATGTTGTGGAGCTACTAAATCTACTCCAGTGGCAGCATTACAAGTAGAAATGAATGAAAAACCTTTGGACATGAGGAGAGATCAACTCTCAGCAGTTTATTGGGCAAACTTAAAAGGATCCAAGCAAGGACATCCAACCCGTCAAGTGCTAATAAATTGCCAAGAAAAAGGGAAGAAAAAAATGAATAGTTTTGGGTGGATAATAGGAGATATATGTAAAAAAACACAAATTGACAATATTAAAGTGAGCCCTACAGTACCAATTCCTGCAATACCACCGTGGATGTATGAAAACCCAAAGGTAGACATGCAGTTACTGAAGAATAGACATTTAAATAGTTACCAAATAGAACAACGGATTGAGGAAATGTTTTTTGATAATATTATGATATACACAGATGCATCAAAAACTATAAATAGTAAAGTAGGAGCTGCTGCAGTTATCCCACAGAGAAATATAGTGTTGAATAAAAGAATTAGTGATAAACTATCTGTTTTTACGGGGGAATTGGTAGCAATTTATATGGCAGTTAACTGGATAGAGGAAAACAAAGCTAGGAAAGTAGTCGTGTGCTCGGACTCCAGCAGTGCATTGACGAGCATAAAAAACATAACATCAGAAACAAGACTAGATATAGTTTATGAAATAGTTCAGGCAATCTACAGAATAAATAAAGCGGGAGGTGTGGTAACATTTCTCTGGGTTCCTGCTCATGTAGGAGTTGAGGGAAATGAGTTAGCTGATAGATACGCAAAACAAGCAACCACTAAAACAGAAGTAAACATGGAGATTAAGCACAGTAAAGAAGAAGTGAAGAGCATAATTAAGATAGAACACAATAAAAAGTGGCAGGATAATTGGAATAAGGAAACAAAAGGTAGAGAGTTTTACAAAGTCCAGAGGAAAGTAGGTGTAATGAGAGGAGGGGGTAGAAATAGGAAGGAAGAAGACATTATGACTAGAATGAGATTAGGGCATACATATCTAAATAGTTCACTAAAATTGATAGGCAAACATACTACAGGGCTGTGTGATTTTTGCCACCAGATAGAAAATGTTGACCATGTCTTAATACAATGTAGGAAATATAATAGAGAAAGAGAAATACTGGAAAATAAGTTAGCAAAAGAAAATATTAGGTTAGAAGTGGGAGATATATTAGGATTGCATTCAGAAAACATAGGATATAAAGCAATATACACATATTTAAAAAACACTGGGTTAAGTAAAAGAATATAGAGTAGGGATCCACCTCGGTCCACACTCCATTACAGTAGGTGGCGGTAATGCACACCAGAAGGTTGCTTGCCAACCGCCATAAAAACAAAAGAAGAAGAAGAAGAAGAAGTCTTCTTCTACGTGCTTAGACCACAAGTGAGTGCGAGAGCCGACGTCCCGGACCCTCCCGAAGCCTAAATCACCGGTAATATCATCTCCAATGTGCTTATTATCCACATATAACCACATTGATAGGGTATTTCATGCGTGTGTGTGGGATGTTATTGGTTCGCCGTGCGAGCTGTCAAAGGCTACTGGAGCTAACACTAGCCAGCTTAGCAGTCAATGTCACATCTTAATATTAGTTTTCTACATTCATGTGTTAAATAGTCTGTGTGTGTGTATGGATATATGCAAAGGTCAGTCAGTTGTGTTACCCTAATCTGCTCAACTACTTTGACACAAAATGTCTGCCGGCAGGCCTTCAACTCATTCACACACTTTCTGCCTTGACGTGAATAATAGATGTGTATATCTCATGGCGCTAAGTGGGAACTTTAAATGGATCTGCACCCGGCACCATTTACAGGCCTTGTCATTAATGGCTCATGTTGACCTTCAGCTAGTTAGCTTAGCATAATTAGCATTGTTAGCTTTGTGTCAGGATCCAATCTGACATTCTCATTAACATTACTTGTTTTAAATATTAATGTGTACAAATAATATTCATGTCTAGAGAACAGCATGTAATATGATTACCGTGTTTCCTTGAATTGCCGCCGGGGCGCTAATTAATTTAAAACCTCTTCTCACTCCTGCGCTTACCAAAGGCATGTGGTAAAAGTAAGCATGCGCTAATTATTTTAAAACCTCTTCTCACTCTGGCACTTGCCAAAGGTATGCAGTAAAAATTTGATTGTGATGTAAGCTTGGACCTTAAAGGCATCCTGAAATGAGATTTTCTTATTTAAACAGTGATAGCAGGTCCATTCATTTTGTCATACTTGATCATTTCGCGATATTGCCATATTTTTTCTGAAAGGATTTAGTAGAGAACATCCACGATAAAGTTTGCTACTGTCGGTGTTAAGAGAACAGCCCTGCCTCTACCGGTAGTCGCAGACAATGACGTCACAAGTGTGGAGGCTCCTCACATATTCACATTGTTTTTAATGGGAGCCTCCAACAAAAAGTGCTATTCGGACCGAGAAAACGACAATTTCCCCATTAATTTGAGCGAGGATGAAAGATTCGTGTTTGAGGATATTGATAGCGACGGGCTAGAAAAAAAAAAGAAGAGTTTAAAAAAAAAAAAACGCGATTGCATTGGGACGGATTCCGATGTTTTTAAACACATTTACTAGGATAATTCTGGGAAATCCCTTATCTTTCTATTGTGTTGCTAGTGTTTTAGTGAGTTTAACAATACCTGATAGTCGGAGGTGTGTATCCACGGGTGTGTTGACGCCAATGTCCCACGGAAGTCGACGGCAGCTTTATGGACCGCCAAAGCTCAGCTTTTATCCGGTAAGAAGCGACTTTTTAACCACAATTTTCTCATCGAAACCTGCTGGTTGACATTTGTTCTGGATCCATGTTCGCTTGACCGCGCTCTGATCCTTAGTAAATTTTCACCTCCGGGAATTTTAAACAAGGAATCACCGTGTGTTTGTGTGGCTAAAGGCTAAAGCTTCCCAACTCCATCTTTCTTCTGTGACTTCTCCAATATTAATTTCACAAATTGCAAAAGATTCAGCATCACAGATCTCCAAAATACTGTGTAATTATCCCGTTAAAGCAGACGACTTTTAGCTGTGTGTGTGCATGCGCTCATACTTCCTAAAAACGCGTGACGTCTTGCGTACACGTCATCATTACACAACGTTTCCTAGACAAAACTCCTGGGAAATTTAAAATTGCAATTGGTAAACTATAAAGGCCGTATTGGCATGTGTTGCAATGTTAATATTTCATCATTGATATTTAAACTATCAGACTGCGTAGTGAGTAGTAATGGGTTTCAGTAGGCCTTTAAATCCTACTGAATAGCTCTTAATCTTTTTCCCTTCATGCGATTTCAAATTACCGGTATTGAAATCAGCATCCTCCATTTTGAAAATGATGACAGGGGAAGTGTCACCTGTGACGTCACGAGTTTGACCAGGCGGTAATACTAAGCATGCGCCAATTATTTTGGGAAGCAAGTTTGACCCGGCAGTAATTCAAGGCAGGCGCATACTATATGCCCTGCGGCAATTCAAGGAAACACGGTAATTATTCAGGGTATTGCTGATATTGCTGAAAACTGTTTCACAATATTTGTTGTATAGCGGACATATCAATTTATTTATTTTTTAAAGACTTATGGAGATACGCTCCAGGGACCCCAAAAGGGACAAATGTTAGAAAATGCATGGATGGAAAATAACAAGCATGAGAATCCATCCATCCATTTTCTACCGCTTATTCCCTTTTGGGGTCACGGGGAAGCATGAGAATAGTTTATTTTATTTGAAATGTAATCTTCCTCTAAATTGAATTCCTTGGCTGTCAAGACAGAAAAGGAAATGTCAACACAAGCATGGAAAACACTCAACGTAAACAAAACAGTAAAAATGAAGGTGCGAGAATAAAGAATATGTAATAAATGCTGCATAAAATGTAAGGAAATGTAAACCTGAGAAGTAGGGACGGGTTGATGAGGCGTCATGTATGTGTAGACACATTGCAAAACTCTATTGATACTGTTTCAATACTGTGTCACTAAATACTGACATCTGCTGGACATTGAAAATCCTTACAGGCAACCTATGGACCGACTCAACTGACACTGATTTTATGACCTAGTATAAACAATAATATAAACCAAGTCATTGTATTTCATTTAGGATTATTTCATTTTTTCATTGAAATAAAAATATATTTGTATCTTTTTTAGATACAGTCAATGTGAACATGTATCATAACATGGAAATCTAAGAGAACGTGTTGTGAATGAGGGTACTTGTGGACTGGGAATTTTTTTTGTTTTGTTTTGTTTTTTTACATGCGCTCAGAATACGCACTGTTGATTGATTGAATCTCTTATAAGTAGATTGCACAGTACAGTACATATTTCTTACAACTTACCACTAAATGTTAACACCCAAATAAGTTTTTCAACTTGTTTAAGTCGGGGTCCACGTTAATCAATTCATGGTAAAAAGTTAATGGGTTTGTGCTGGATTCGAACAAGTGCCCTACGGAACTCAGTAAGAACAACTATGGTCCTTGACTCTACCAACTGAGCTATCGAAGAGATAGGGTGTTGCTGAATTTTAATGTCACTAATATGATGGTTGTGTGGGTGGTACAATACTGGAAACATTGGATGAAACGAGAGGAAATTAACACAAATACCTTTTTTTCCGATATATGATCAAAATATTCCCACACGGCAGAAATGATCTCCGACGACGATAAATGACCAACAACAGAAGTGCGGTGATTCTGTCGGCAGCAGCATCTCGTTGACAGATGCACTTCTTATAAACACAGTTTGGCGCGCAGGGGCCAGTGCGACACAGTTCGCGTATCGGTCACGTGACCAAAACAGCTCATGATGGGTCACGTGACTTTCTAAAGGCGGCACACGCACCGACACAGGGTTTTGCTCTACGAGCTCAACGCATGCGCCGATGCATCGGTGTTGCCGGACCCATCACTACTGAGAAGTATTGTCTGCAGGTTTAGTGGCAGGAAGTCACAACGGTGCTCTAAAGGGTGAGCTCAGGCGGGTGGATATTGGCGATCGTTTACAGACCACATTGGTCCAACCACTATTCCCTTTGGGGAAGAAAAGCCCCAAAAGTACATTTCTGTCTTCTTACTCCAGAGAGTGACAGCCAAACTGATAGATACTGTCGCCTGATTGGATGTTGGCATGTCATGTGATCACTTCCTGCGTTGCTCTGTTACCAGAGTGTCTTTTGTTCTTGCAACTAACCTTGCTTCCACATTTCCGCTATTTTTCCCCACAAAGAAGAGATATAAATATTTGTTTTATCAAATTTATTTTTTATTGTTTTCCAGGACGTGTCTACTACGATATATTTTTATGGTTTTATCGCCCAGCCCTAGTACACTACACTAAAGGACATAAATGTGGATGTTGTGTTGGCATACATTTCACTGGTATAAATATTTGTATTATTAACTCCTATATATATATATATACACACATGAATACACAAATAAAATGCATTGATTCATCTTTGCTATGAATTTACCCTTAAATCAAATAGTGTTTCTCACCTTTTTTACCAAAGTGACTGAGCTCACAACTCTCTTTTGCCCCAAGGTGGATTGTTTTGCATTTATACTAATAAAAGAAGCACTGATTCAAGTGTAAGTCCGTTTTCAACATGCTTTAACAGACGCTGTGTACAAAAACCGGGGCAGACTTTTGGCATAAATTGTTGTCAAAGTTGGGTGTACAAAAAACAAATGTGTATATGCATGAGAACAAAAATGCTAATATTTACATTTGTGGTCAAGTTTACATACACTTTTAAAATAAGTTAAAGTACCCATGATTGTCACACACACACACACACTAGGTGTGGTGAAAATATTCTCTGCATTTGACCCATCACCCTTGATCACCCCTTGAGGAGAGCAGTGAGCAGCAGCAGTGGCCGCGCCCGGTAATAATTTTTGCTGATTTAACCCCCAATTCCAACCCTTGGTGCTGAGTACAGGGAGGTAATGGTTCCCATTTTTATAAATATGTTTATGTATATAATTAATGTTTATACATCTAAATTGATTTTATGTTTATAATTAATGTTGATATATCTTGATTGTATGTACTGTATATAATGAGTGATTATGTATTTAATTATGTTTGTATACGTTTATACATCTGATTTATTTAATATATAATGTTTATGTATATGTCTATAAATGAAATTGATTTTATGTATATAATTATTTATGTATATAATTTATTTAACCTCTTAAGGCCCAAGCTGTACCAACCTCGTCACGTCCGTTGTGTCCTGAGCAAGACACTTTAGCCTTTCTCCTGATGGGTGCTGGTTAGCGCCTTGCATGGCAGCTCCCTCCATCAGTGTGTGAATGGGTAAATGTGGAAGTAGTGTCAAAGCACTTTGAGTACCTTAAAGGTATAAAAGCCCTATACAAGTACAACCATTTATCATTTAATTACAATAAAAACTAAGAATCATCTTTTGATATGATGTACTTGGTCCATAAATAACAAACGTGTACTTCATGTTTTGTGACATGCTAATTCCATTGTATGTTATGCCCTTCTGACACCACCAGATGGCAGTATAAGTGTTGACCATAAGACCCCAATTCAGTAGTGTTCACAATTTTGGAAATAAGAGCGAAATGGTGCTGTGCACGCATGTGGCCACTAAGCCTTTAGAGGATTTTTATAATTGTTTATCTTTATGATTAATGTTGATAAATCTAATTCACATTTATTTATATAATTGTTTATACATCTAATTGATTTTATGTACATAATTGTTTTTGTATTCGATTTTTGTATGTATATAATTGTTTATAATCAATATCGATGTATGTAATGTTTGTTTATAGTTCACGTCTATAATTTATGTATATAATGAATGTCTATGTACATAATAGTTAGGTATATGATAAATGTATAGGTATCTGTTTATGTATGTAATACATTTTTATGTAAATAATTAATGTTAATGTATTTAATTAATATGTATGTATATAATTAAAGTTTATGTATATAACTGTTTATACATCCAATGTATTTAATACATAAAATTAATGTTTATGCGTATAATGGTTAGAAATCTGATTGTATGTATATATTTAATGTCTATGTATATAATTGTTTATATATTTAATGTATGTAATTAATGTTTATGTATGTAATTGATGTTTACATATATAATTCACATTTATTTATATAATTGTTTCTAAATCTAATTGATTTTATGTACATAATGTTTATATATTTGTTTTTATGTATAATGTATACAATTTTATGTATATGTTTATAATCAATATATATGTTTGTATTGTTTTACAGTTCACGTCTATGTATATAATTATTGTGTGTGTGTATAATTGTTTATATAATCAATGTTTATGTATGTATTTTTTTATGTATTTACTTAGATGTGAATTATATACATGTAGATTATCTATTTATTAATGTTTATGTATTTAATTATTGTCTGTGTTACATGAGACAACTAATAACATTGCACATCAACACCTAAAAAAAATCACATACTGTACATCTTCGAAGTAATTATGTTTGTTTGGTTTTGCTTTAAATTCTTCAATAGGAACTCTATGGTGTGACTTGTTCATCACATGGTTCAGGTCGGTAATTGTATAGGACAAAAACATATAAAGTAGCGAATCTCAAAAAGTGGCGTGTAATTCTGCAGGCGCGGACAAAGTGCACGTGAACACTGCAGGAGGTCTTCTTCAAGGTTGTGTTTTGCTCGAATTAACTTTTGTGTTTCTCTCTTAGGTTCCAGCCATGTATGCCTGCGCTAAATTTGTCACTTCTCCTGCTCTGGTACGTAGAAACTTTCTTGTGTGGGGCTTAAAACTGGGCTTATGGCACCATAGAAATGTGTATTATCCACGAAAAGTTAATGGTATTTTTTTAATGACCTGTCTAAAATCAGGAGCAGGAAAAATATGTTAAATGGGTATGTGAAATGTAATCTTCCTCTGATTATAATCCCTCAGCAATCAAGGCAGAAGGGAAAATGGGAAAACACCCTCAGTTTAAACAAAATAGTCAAGTCATAAGAAATGCCTGATGAAGTGTGATAAAATAGTCTAAAAATGTAAACTTAAGCCATGTCCACAGTTTAAAAAATGTTTATTTGGGGTTAAAACAACCTCTATCCACTTGAGTCTACCCTATATTCCGGACTAAAGGGTGCACCGGTATATAAGCCACACCCACTAAATTTTAGGAAGAAATATTTTTCCATCTATTCGTAGCAGTTGTTAAATTGACTTATTTACACAGAAATGTTTATTTACAGACCTTAAGTTCCAAACGGTGTCTAACATGGCAGTAAAACGGCTGATCAAACAAAACATAATCATGGACCCACTAGCTGCGCAAGTTAGCTCTCCAATCAGCTAAACAGACTAACTCCACGGTGACGTTTTGGTTAATTTGCAAAACTGGAATACATAAAGAATGCCATCGTAAGTTAACTCAGACACTTGTAAATGTGTTAGCATATTAGCTAACGCTAACGAAGCTAGTTTGATTACATTACGATAGCGCATACAAATATGCATTAAAAGACTCCTACAGACATCACACTTCGGACGCTTTAGTAAGTAAGAATTGTTTTAGTTATAATGTACAACTTACAAACGTTGCTTGGAGTGACGAATGAAGAATCCACATGTAGAAACGCTGTGGATGATGATGATGATGATCAGAAGACAAAATAGCACTTCTGCTTCCGATTCAAAGCTTTTAACAGCAGGAATTCACATTTACCCAGCAGCACTTGCAGGGGACAAACTTGTCCAAAAGATGGCACCATGGCACAAACAATAACAGACCATTTCTCTGTCTTTGATTGTTTATTTTTTATTCTTTGCATTATGGCCGTCAGCAAAGAAGAAGAATCCAATAATTAGGTACATTTTTAAGTTGTATTTCCTAATATATTTTTGTAACAACCACAGCTGATAAATGGTTATTGTAGACTGGGGTTAAATCACTGAAAAAAGGTTGAGAACCACTGTTCTAGACCATAAGACAGATGAAACTTGGAAAAGCATAGAGGTCTACAACTTGCATGTTGCTTGCTGTTTTTCAGTTTGGACTTTCTCTCCCTAAAAGTCCTCTTAATATTTGCACATTTTGTAAATGGCTGTTCGCAGGTACATCTAGCCCATATAAAAAATGATTTCCACATCACAGACATGCTGACAACTCTCCAGACAGTGGTGTGCGTTTTGTTTACATCCCGTTTCAGTAGCGCCGTTAGTCTTTTTCTGGTCAAGATTTCGGTACATCACTTGTCAATATTGCACAAATAGGCCATATATATCAATTCATATTGTAACGACCATCTGTCAGTCTTTCCTATGTTGGCAAACATACCTTCGGTGCTTGAAAGGTGCTTGGCGGAGAATGAGGAAGTGTTGTGTGTCTAGGGAAGCACGGACTCATGGGAACAAAAGTGTCTGCACGGGAGGTAAAACCTGTTGGAATTGTGCAATTTGTTATATAATTGGTAATAAAAAATAAAAAAGCGTCTTCCTGGGGCTACAATATATTACTTTAATTAGTTTTCAAGTTAAAACAAACTTATTTTCAAAGTGTGGCAATTACATTAAAGGGAAACTGACTATAGCTGTCAACATTGTGAATGTGCTGAAAGATTTGATTATCGAAATATAACTATAGATGTCAACATTGTATATGTGCTGAAAAATTCATTTATGATTGTTGATCAAAGTTGTCAACTTTGTGTATGTACTTAAAGATTCATTTATGATTGTTTACCAAAATATAAATATAGATGTCAACATTGTATGTGCTGAAAGAGTCATTTATGATTGTTGATCAAAACTCTATGTGACATCTGGTGATTACAATGTATTGGGCTATTTGGTGGATATTTGCTATTCTGGGCAGTTGCAAAGAATTAAGTACAACAAACCACAAAACGGTGTCGCAAAGCACATTCAAATTCAAACCTTCGATTTTGTGAATGTTCCATCCCTAATGCCAGGATTGCTTTGAAAACTTTGGGCACAACTATTTTAGTGGTTTTAGCCAGAAAACTTCCCAGTATGTGAAGAGATGAACTGAGCATTCACAGTATTCCTCTTTTTCTAGGGATGAACATTTTTTTATTAGCCGACACATAACTTCCTGCTTAAGACTACTATTTTTGCAATGTAGATTTAAGTGTAGTTTGCGCACACTTTGAGGTAAAGCCAGGGTGTCCAAACTGTCATAGATTCAACACCGCATCACACGGCAGAGGGCTTTCAAATTAATCCTAAAAATTAATCTGAAATACCAGGCGGTCCCTGAATGATACATATTTGCTGCTTCTTGTGGACAATGAAAGTAAATCGGCTCAATGACCCTTGAAATTACTGTGAAATAATAGCACAACATTTACTTATATGACATAATCCAAACAACCCTCTCTAGTCATGGTGAAAACATGGTCACTGAACTTTGTGGATATTACAAAAACGTCCAAACGCCATATTAAAAAAAATCATATTCAAATACTCTCCACACTCATCCATGTTTGATGCATTTCAGCTGCTTGATGACTTTTACCAAGGAACATGCTAACAAATAAGATGGAACATTTGAAAGTCTCTCTGACTAAACTCCTTCCTGTAGCTGCGCGGAGGGTCCAGAGTCCTTGCCCGGCCCGTCTCCGTCTTTAGCCGACCTGAAGCCAATGTGGAGCAGCAGGTGAGAACTTCAAGTCGGATGAGAATTTACTGGATCTCATTCAGGGGATGAATGATGAGCGTCCATTTGGAGTTGAACTTGTTCCTGGTTCTCCTCAGACCCTCTTGCCAGAACGTCCGTCGTCAGTCGTGAGTCGCTCTTTCCAGACCAGCTCGATGTGTCGGGACATCGACACCGCAGCCAAGTTCATCGGTGCCGGTGCTGCCACTGTGGGGGTGGCTGGTTCCGGAGCTGGAATTGGAACCGTGTTTGGTAGCCTCATCATTGGCTATGCCAGGTGATTTCATGTTGACGCCTTGGATGTCTCACAATATGCTGATTCACTTCAAGAGAAATATTGCTTTTCTACTAACATGGATGAAACAAGTGTGTTCTAGGGTTGTACTAGTATAGTATCACGGTACTAATGAATCATATTCAGTACAATACTGCCTCTAGAAAGTACCAGTTTTAAGATGCGCCGTCACGTGGTGACATTGCTGGCTGGTTTTACGAGCAGAGGAGCATGTTGGGTAGCGCACGCACACAGTACTTACAAGCAGACAGTGTGTAGACAGAAAGGGGAGAATGAATGCGTTTTGGTGTAAAAAGTAAAGATAAAGGTGAAGTTATAAAACTGAAACGCCCTCAGAAAGTGGTGCTTTAAGACATGGCTAGCTAGCTAGCTAGCAGCTAACATCAATCTGCAGTCTTTTAGCTATTTCTAAATCACTAATACTGACCTCTAGGGCAATAAAGTTTCTTACAAGTCTCATTATCACTGGAGGACGAGGAATAGCTAAACATGCTTCACTACACACTGTTGGAAGATTCAATAGCTAACAACAATCTAGCACCCCTGAATGTAAACTAATGCCATGAGTGGAGCTACACCTGACATCCACTGTGATGATACCAAGTACCGTATTTCCTTGAATAGCCGCCGGGGCGCTAATTATTTTAAAACCTCTTCTCACTCCTGCGCTTATTCAAAGCATGCGGTAAAAGTAAGCAGGCGCTAATAATTTTAAAACCTCTTCTCACCCCTGCGCTTACCAATGGCATGCAGTAAAAAATTGAGTGTGATATAAAAAAAGTTATTCTATGTCCGCGGCCCGGTTGTTGGGGACCACTGCTCTACAGCGTCCCATCGCGCCCCACTTTTCACCATGCTGTTTGCGTGCCGGCCGGACGCATGCATTTCGCTGCTTCTTGTACGAGATTGCAATGCATACTTGGTCAACAGCCATACCTTTTACACTGATGTTTGTGATATAAACAACTTTAAAACTCTTACTAATATGCGCCACACTCTGTGAACCCACACCAAGCACATTTCTGGAGAGCATTGGCTCTGTGGCGCATTATAAACGCAGTATAGGGATTACCCATAATTCCGTGTATCCGTGACTCTTGCTGTATTATACACGTGCCCCCAACCCTTCCCACCTCAACCAACGTACGGAAGGGGAGGGAGGCAGGGTTTGGTGCCAGCGGGTGTATGTGCATTGCAGTCTGGGTAGGTTTTGTGTTGTTTGTGGTGTGTTGCAGGGCAGATGTTCTCCAGAAGTGTTTGTCATCGTTTAATGTGGATTCGCGGAGTGTTGCGCGTATTTGTAGGAGTGTTGAAGTTGCTTTATGTCACAACCATTAGTGTGTTCTGTATGGCTGTGGAACAAGACCCCTGGTTTACACAGTCATAGCAAAAAAAAAAAACTCTGCCATTTTGAAATTGACGGCAGGGGAATCTTCACTTGTGACGTCACAAATTTTACCCAGCGGTCAAAGTAAGCATGTGCTTATTAATTTGGGGAGCGAGCTTCGCCCGGCAGTAATTCAAGCAAGGCAGGCGCATATTACATGCCCGGCCCGGCGGTTATTCAAGGAAATACCTTATATTATCTTTACTACTATGATGACATCGATATTTTTTTACATAATGTTTTTTTAAATAAAAACATGTTTATAAACTCAGTAAATATGTGCCTGGACACATGAGGACTTTGAATGACAAATATGATTCTGTAACTACTTGGTATCAGATCGATACCTAAATGTGTGGTATCATCCAAAACTAATGTAAAGTATAAAACCAGAGAATAAGTGATTATTACATTTTAACAGAAGTGTAGATAGAACATGTTAAAACTGAAAATAAGCAGATATTAACAAGTAGATTAATAATTCATTTTCTACCACTTTCCCTTAATGTTGACAAAAATAGGTGGAAAAATGACACAATATGTTACTGCATACGTCAGCAGACTAATTAGGAGTCTTTGTTTAATTACTACTAAAAACAAGGTGTCAAGTATGTTCACCATTTTATTTCAGGACTAAATTACAATAATAAACATGTTTAATATACACAAAGATTTTTTTGGTTAAAATAAAGACAATAATGCCATTTTGTGTGGTCCCCATTATTTAGAAAAGTATCAAAATACATTTTGGAATCGGGACAACATTCTTATGTGGACAATATTGTCTTGGAGGTTTTTCACATACTGGTATAGAAATATTGGTCTTGATGATGTAGTACAACACAGGTTCTTAACCTTTTCCACTACACTCAAATATTACCACTGAATTAGTCATCTTTCTCTTGATTTGAATCATATTAATAAATCATATCTAACTTACTTAAGGTGCACAACCGTGTCAAATGATATAAAAGCATACATATGATTTAACACATACACCTTAGGCTTAGGTCAGACTGATTAGAAAAATAAATACTAATCAAATGTACGGCATAAGAGACTTGAGGATAACTGACGAGAAATACATTTACATACAATTTAAGTTGGGCTAAAATAAGACAAAATAATAAACATGTATCCTAACTAAACTGTCAATAAAATTAAAGTGCACATGGAAATACAACTTCAACACTTGACTCACAATTCTTGAGCTTAAAAAGCCCTACTAGAATCTGAGCCATGTTTACTTTCATCAACGCTGCAGCACGTGTGACACCACATTGCAGGTGGCATATATTTTTTTTGTAACGTGATTATTACCGAATTTTATAATTAAAGAGCGCACCGCTATATACGACTCACATCCGCAAAATGTATGAGTCGCAACGGACTATAAGTCACAGTTACGAAACGAGGTATTTACAGTTATTTAGTAAATGTTTATTTACATACCTTATTTGTTTCTAAACGGTGTAAGTAAAACGGCTGATCAAACAAAACAGAAGTCATGGTCATGGACCCACTAGCTGCGCAAGCTAGCTCTCCAATCAGCTAAACAGACCCAATGACTCCACATTTATGTTTTGGGGAATACACTGAGGAATTTCTGAAACTGAAACAATACAAAAAGAATGCCATTGTAAGTTAATAATACTAACACAGACACTCGTGAAAGTGTTAGCATATTTGCTTATGCTAACAACGCTGGCACCTAACAGTTTTATCTGATTTTTGGGGTGACGATTCGACCCCGAAGGGAATAAGCGGTAGAAAATGGATTGATGGATGGACTTAATTTAGAATCGGTTTTCTATTCAAACCAATTTTCTCACTGTATTATTTGGTATAATAATTAAGTTACTAATACTAATTGACACTTGTAAACATGTTAGCATATTAGCTCATGCTAACGATGATTGATTACATTGCGATAGCACACACAAATATGCATGAAAACACTCCTACAGACATCACTTTTGGGACAGATTAGTAAGTCAGAATTGTTTTAGTTATATTGTAAAACCTACAAACGCTGTTTGGAGTGATGAATAAAGAATCCATACGAGCAGCAACGCTACTTGTATGGACAGATAAGACGTAACCTATTTCCGGTTGAAAGCTTAGTGTACTTGAAACTCTGGAATTTCCAGAAATTTAAAGAATAGCAATTTGAACAAATAAAATTTGTTTTTTCAGGTGGTAACCTAGACACTCGTAAACATGTTCGCATATTAGCTCATGCAGACAACGCTAGCTTCATTACATTACAATGGCACGTACAAATATGCATGAAAACACTCCTACAGACATCACAAATGGGACGGTTTAGTAAGTAAGAATTGTTTTAACTATTATGTAAAACTTACAAACGCTGCTTGGAGTGACGAATAAAGAATAATACGGGCAGAAGCACAACAGACAGATGAAAAAGACGGAATGGCACTTCTACTTCCGGCCGAAACTTAGTCAACTTGAAAATCTGGAATTTACGGAAATTTAAAGAATAGCAATTTGGAAAATTCCGTTTTTCAGGTGGTAACATAGACACTCGTAAACGTGTTAGCATATTAGCTCATGCAGACGACGCTAGCTTCGTTACATTATGCGAGCAGGTACAAATATGCATGAAAACACTCCTACAGACATCACACATGGGACGCTTCAGTAAGTAAGAATTGTTTTAGTTATAATGTAAAACTTACAAACATTGCTTGGAGTGACGAATGAAGAATCCATCTTAGCAGAAACGCTATGGACAGATAGACGGAACGTACTTCCGATTGAAATCTTAGTCTACTTATAAGTCTGGAATTTACAGAAATTTAAAGGACAGTAATTTGAAAATAAAAAAATTCCGTTTTTCTGACGGTAACATAGACACTCGTAAACGTGCTAACAGATTAGCTCATGCAAACGAAGCTCTTTTCATTACATTATGATAGCACGTACAAATGTGCATGAAAACACATGGGACGCTTCAGTAAGTCAGAATTGTTTTAGTTGTATTGTAAAACCCTGCAAACCTTGCTCTGAGTGATGACTGAAGAATCCATACGAGTAAAACTGCTACGGACGGCTTGAAGACCGAACTGCATTTTTTCTTCCTTTACAAAGTCCAGTAGAGCAGTGGTCCCCAACCTTTTTGTATCCGCGGACCGGTCAACGCTTAATAATTTGTCCCGCGGCCTGGGGGGTGTCCTTTTTTTTTCTTTTTCTTTTTTTTTTTTTCTTTGTCATGAAAACGGGATGTTTTTGTCATGAAAAAGGGAGTTTTTTGTGGTTGGTGTACTATTTGTAAGTGTAT
>NC_084617.1:32985158-33130158 GCF_033978795.1 Nerophis ophidion
TTCCCAACTACTTTGACACGTGTTGCAGCCATGAAATTCTGAGTTAATTATTATTTGCAAAACAAAATAAAGTTTATGAGTTTGAACATCAAATATGTTGTCTTTGTAGCATACTCAACTGAATATGGGTTGAAAAAGATTTGAAAATCATAGTATTCCGTTTATATTTACATCTAACACAATTTCCCAAGTCATATGGAAACGGGGTTTGTAGTTGGTACCTGTCGTGGCGGTAATCCTAGAACTCGTTGGTGGACACCTGTGGTGAGGGATGCCGTCAAGCTGAAGAAGGAGTGCTATTGGGCTCTTTTGGGGATTGTATATATATATATTTATGTGTATGTATATTTATTTATGTGTGTGTATATATATATATATATATATATGTATATATACATATATATATATGTATACATATACATATATATACATATATATATATATACATATATATGTATACATATACATACATACACACATATCTATATATATATATATACATATATATATATATATATATATATATATATATATATATATATATATATATATATATATATATATATATATATATATATATATATATATAGGGCTTCACGGTGGAAGAGGGGTTAGTGCGTCTGCCTCACAATACGAAGTTCCTGCAGTCCTGGGTTCAAATCCAGGCTCGGGATCTTTCTGTGTGGAGTTTGCATGTTCTCCCCGTGAATGCGTGGGTTCCCATCGGGTACTCCGGCTTCCTCCCACTTCCAAAGACATGCACCTGGGGATAGGTTGATTGGCAACACTAAATTGGCCCTAGTGTTTGAATGTGAGTGTGAATGTTGTCTGTCTATCTGTGTTGGCCCTGCGATAAGTTGGCGACTTGTCCAGGGTGTACCGCGCCTTCCGCCCGATTGTAGCTGAGATAGGCGCCAGCGCCCCCCGCAACCCCAAAAGGGAATAAGCGGTAGAAAATGGATATATGTATATTTGTGGGTTCTTCCGAGGATGTTGTAGTCGTAATGATTTGTGCAGTCCTTTGAGACATTTGTGATTTGGGGCTATATAAATAAACATTGATTGATTGATTGATATATCCATCCATCCATTTCTACCGCTTATTCCCTTTCGGGGTCGCCGGCGCCTATCTCAGCTGGCGCTGGCGCCTATCTCAGCTACATATATATATATATATATATATATATATATATATACATACACATAAATAAACATATATATATACATAAATAAAAATATGTATACATATATTTATATATATACACACATACATATACACATGCTGCGATAAGATGGTGATTTGTCCAGGGTGTACCCTGCCTATCGCCCGAATGCAGCTGAGATAGGCTCCAGCACCCCCTGCGATCCCGAAAGGGATAAGCGGTAGGAAATGAATGGATGAGATATATACACATAAATATGAGGTGGTTATTCTTTGTGACATCAGGAAGAAGCGTAAACAGGTAAGACAATAGAACTTAATAGAGAGCACCCACCTGGCTGCCGCCATGTTCCGTGTCGATGTACCTGGGCATGGGGAAGCGAGCGTGCAACAGTTCCTGGGCGTCGTCCACTGGGGCCTGAAGAAGGTGTCGGAAGCTGTCGTACTCAGACATATCCTGGTAGCCCGCCTTCCTCCACTGAGACACCGTCTGAAAGGTGACACAGGGGGACATGAGGTGACATGAGGTCATATAGGGTGACATGGGTCACATGAGGTGTCATAGGGTGACATGGGGTCACATGAGGTGACATAGGGTGACATGGGGTCACATGAGGTGTCATAGGGTGACATAGGGGGACATGGGGTGACATGAGGTGTCATAGGGTGACATGAGGTGACATAGGGTGACATGAGGTGACATAGGGTGACATGAGGTGACAGGGTGACATGAAGTGACATAGGGTGACATGAGGTGACATAGGGTCACATGAGGTGACAAAGGGTCACATGAGGTGACAAGAGGTGACATGAGGTGACATGGGGTCACATGAGGTGTCATAGGGTGACATGAGGTGACAGGGTGACATGGGGTGACATGAAGTGACATAGGGTGACATGAGGTGACATAGGGTCACATGAGGTGACATGAGGTGACATAGGGTCACATGAGGTGTCATAGAGTGACATGAGGTGACATAGGGTCACATGAGATGACATAGGGTGACATGAGGTGTCATAGGGTGACATGAGGTGACATAGGGTCACATGAGGTGTCATAGGGTGACAGGGTGACATGGGGTGACATTAAGTGACATAGGGTCACATGAGGTGTCATAGAGTGACATGAGGTGACATGAGGTGACATAGGGTCACATGAGGTGTCATAGAGTGACATGAGGTGACATAGGGTGACATAGGGTCACATGAGGTGTCATAGGGTGACATGAGGTGACATAGGGTCACATGAGGTGTCATAGGGTGACATGAGGTGTCATAGGGTGACATGAGGTGACAGGGTGACATGGGGTGACATGAAGTGACATAGGGTGACATGAGGTGACATAGGGTCACATGAGGTGACATGAGGTGACATAGGGTGACATGGGGTCACATGAGGTGTCATAGGGTGACAGGGTGACATGGGGTGACATGAAGTGACATAGGGTGACATGAGGTGACATGAGGTGACATGGGGTCACATGAGGTGACATGAGGTGACATAGGGTCACATGAGGTGTCATAGAGTGACATGAGGTGACATAGGTTGACATGAGGTGACATAGGGTGACATGAGGTGACATAATAATAATAATGGATTAGATTTATATCGCGCTTTTCTATTGTTAGATACTCAAAGCGCTCACAGAGAAGTGGGAACCCATCATTCATTCACACCTGGTGGTGGTAAGCCCTGGGGTAGACTAACGGAAAGCGTGGCTGCCAGTTTGCGCCTACGGCCCCTCCGACCACCACCAATCATTCATTCATTCATTCACCAGTGTGAGCAGCACCGGGGGCAAAGGTTGAAGTGTCCTGCCCAAGGACACAACGGCAGCGATTTTTTTGGATGTCAATGGGTGGGAAGCGAACCTGCAACCCTCAGGTTTCTGGAACGGCCGCTCTACCCACTACGCCATGCCGCCCCATAGGGTGACATGAGGTGACATAGGGTCACATGAGGTGACATGAGGTGACATACGGTCACATGAGGTGACATACGGTCACATGAAGTGACATGAGGTGACATAGGGTCACATGAGATGACATAGGGTCACATGAGGTGACATAGGGTCACATGAGATGACATAGGGTCACATGAGGTGACATGAGGTGACATATGGTCAAATGAGGTGACATTAGGTGACATGTGGTGACATGGGGTCACAAGAGGTCAGCACCTCTCCGTGGTAGATGAGGATCTGGAAGAAGGTGTCCATGAGCAGGATGCGGTCTGGAAGGATGCTGCTGCTGTCCAACAAGACGGGCTGCAAAACAATCATCAATCATCAATCAATGATGCAGGTGGGGAGAGGAGAAGCTGACCTCTGGTGGCCCATTGAAGGAGTAGGCGTAGAGCACAGGCTGGATCATGATGAGCGCCTGGGTCAGGTCCTGCCGGTTGAACTGGTGTCGGTAGTAGGAACTCTCATCTGGACTATTGTTGAACACTTGCAGGAAGGGTGAGCGCCTCAGGTGGAACATGAACTGAAACAAGCACAGGTGGTCAACAGTTGCTCAGTTAACTGATGGATGCATGCTGCTCACCTGGGGGTACAAGGAGAAGGTCTCAGAGAACCTGAAGGAGTTGGGGTCGTCTTTGTGGTAATCTCCAAACTTCTGGCACTGAAACATAGCAGACCAGGACTATTCTAGACACTAATAATCTCTAACCTTCATACATCTACCCCCGGACTACTCTACTCACTAATCATATCTAACGTTCACACATCTACAACCGGACTATTCTAGTCACTAATCATCTCTAGCCTTCATATTTCTACAGCCAGACTATTCTAGTCACTAATCATCTCTAACCTTTATACATCTACACTCGGACTATTCTAGTCACTAATCATCTCTAACCTTCATACATCTACACCCGGACTATTCCAGCCACGAATCATCTCTAACGTTCACACTTCCACACCAGGACTATTGTAGTCACTAATCACCTCTAACGTTCACAGATCCACACCAGGACTATTCTAGTCACTAATCACCTCTAACGTTTACACATCTCCACCCGGACTATTTTAGTGACTAATCACCAACAATGACTAAGTGTCCTGGACTCACCAGTCTGATGAGTTGTCGGTCCAGCCACCTGAGAACATCTGGCCCCTCCTCCGTCTCTGCCCGATACACCGCCAGCCTGGCCATCAAGATGGCGGCCGCCTCTTGATCAAAGGAGGCGGCGATGGTCTGGATCTGAGTCTGAGCGTCCGCCCAGCTGCAAGTCACATGACATGAGCAGAAGGTGTGGGGGGGGGGGACTAGATAGACACTTACTTCCTGGCGATGGTGGACACTCGGATGCGTCTTAGTCCTGACGAGTGTTGGTAGTGGGTGACAAACTGCAGAGCTCCACGACCTCCTTGGGGGATGGGTGCATTGTGCTGCAAGTGGAGCATATCTTCCTCATCTTATCTCATCTTATTTTATCTCAGCCCACCATCTTAGTACCTGATTGACCACCTCGAAGTACAGCGCCACGGTGGTGCTGGGGTCCAAGGCGCACATCTTCCATTGACAGCTTCCACCACAGCCGATCTCCTAGGAAGACATGACATCACACCACTGTGGGCTCTGGTCAAAGGTGAGAGGGACCACCTACGTTTTCAGAGACGCAGGGTCCTTTGGCGTGGAGGGACACGCAGGGTCCAATGGCACCGGACACTTTAATCTCTCTGGACGTCTGAAAGGCATCACAGTCTGGTGAAAGGCAGGCGGGCGGAGAGGCGGCGTGGCTTCTACCTTGACTTCCAGCGTGGCGCCAAAGGCCATCTTGAAGCAGCCCTGAACATCTTTGGTGAAAACTCTTTGGAAGGTTTGTTTGAACAACGACGTGTTGAAGGAGTCAGCCATCACCATGTAGCCTCTACACACACACACACACACACATCTTGATGTTCCTGACTGTGTGCGTGTGTGTGTGAGTGTGTGTGTACCCTGTGTTGTTGGCACAGCACTTCATCTCCAGAAGTCCAGTCTGGTCAAGTGCACACGCATAGATGTCAATCACATGACCGTTAGCAGATGCCCTGTTGGCCAACGCCTCGTAATGCTGACACAAAACATACATTGTGACATTAATTATGATAATAACACTAAACATACATGGTGTCATTAATTATGATTAGAATAACATAAAACATACATTGTGTCATTAATTATGGTTCATAATAAAGACAAAAAATACATTGTGTCATTAAATGATTCATAATAAGACAAAACATACATCATGCCATTAATTATGATTATAACACAAAGCATACATCATGTCATTAATTATGATTATAATTACACAAAACATATATCATGTAATTAATTATGATATCAATAACACAAAACATACATCATGTCATTAATTATGATTCATAATAACATAACACATACATCATGTCATTAATTACAAATATAATAACACAAAACATAGATCATGTCAATAATTAGGATTATAATAACACTAATAACATTAATCATGATTTGGTCAAGTCACCACCTCATCGCAGGGCCAACACAGATAAACAGACAACATTCACACTCACATTCACACACTAGGGCCAATTTAGTGTTGCCAACCAATATATCCCCAGTGTCATTAATTATGATTCATAATAAGACAAAACACAGATGGTGTCCTTAATTATGATTCATAATAAGACAAAACATAGATGTGTCATTAATTATGATTCATAATGAGTCAAAAAAGGAAGTGAAAGAGGAAGTTACCTTGGAGGCCTTCTTCATGAACTTGGCATTATCTTTTTCGATGTCATGCCAAGACCTGATGGGTGTCTTCAGATCATCCCCTACCACCATGCCGGGACCCTGCGTGGCCGGACCCCCGACGAAGGTCATGATGCGAGCACCCGTGTTGGGAAAGGTGCACTAAAGGGAGGAGTCAAGGTAAGGTAGCATGTGACAAGATAAGCACGCCTCTGAACCAGTCTACCTCCAGCAGGCCAACAGCGATGGACATGGCCACGCCCAGCGAGCGCAGAGGACGCCTGCCCTGGACCACGGGCCAACAGTCTCTCTGAACATCCCCCAGAAGGTCCGTCAGGTTCATGTCCACTTTTTGGAGCGGCTGCAGGAATCTAAAAATAGTACTTCTTTTAACATATAGTCAACTGTTATATATATAAACATATGATCAGCTTCTATTATATATAAAAATATAATCAACTAATTTATATATGAACATATGATCACCTATTTTACATATAAACAAAAAGATCAACTATTTTATATATAAACATATAATCAATGATTTTATATATAAACATATAATCAACTGTTTCTTATATAAACATGTAATCAACTATTTCTATATATAAACATATGATCAACTATTTTTATATATAAACATATAATCAACTGTTTTATATATAATCATATAATCAACACATTTTTATACAAACATAAGAACTATTTAATATATAAACATTTAATCAACTATTTTATGTACAAACATATAAACAACTATTTGAAATATAAACATATGATCAACTATTCTATATATAAACATATGATCAACTAATTTATTTACAAACATATTATCAACTAATTTATATATGAACCTTTACTCAACTAATTTATATGTAAACATCCATCATCCATTTTCTACCGCTTCTCCCTTTATCAACTATCTTATATACAAACTTATAATCAATTAATTTATATATAAACATATGATCATCTATATTATATATAAACATATGATCAACTATTTTATTTACACACATATCATCAATTAATTCATATTTAAACATATGATCAACTAATGTATATATGAACATATAATCAACTACCGGTAATTCATATATGAACATGTAATCAACTATATTTATGTATAGTGTACATACACTTGTAAAGAACATAATGTCATGGCTGTCCGAAGTTTCCAATCATTTCTACAACTCCTATTTTTTTGTGATAGAGTAATTGGAGCACATACTTCTTGGTCACAAAAAATATTCATGAAGTTTGCGTCTTTTATGAATTTATTATGAGTCTACTGAAAATGTGAGCAAAATCTGTTGAGTCAAAAAGTATGCATACAGCATTGTTAATATTTGCTTACATGTCCCTTGACATTTATATACAAACATATATTCAAATAATTTATAAATAAACATATGATCAATTATTTAAAATATAAACATATAATCAACTATTTATATATAAATATATGATCAATTAATTTATATTCAAACATATGATCAACTATTTTATACATAAACACATAATCAACTAATTTATATATGAACCTTTAGTCAACTAATTTATATATAAAAATATGATCAATTAACAAATATATGAACCTTTAGTCAACTAATTTATATATAGACATATTATCAACTAATTTATATATAAACATATGATCAACTATTTATACACAAATATATGATAAACTAATTTTTATACAAACATATAATCAACTAATTTATATACAAACATATATTCAAATAAGTTATGTACCAACATATGATCAATTATTTAAAATATAAACTATTTACATATAAACACATAATTACTAATTTATATATAAACATATATCAACTAAATTATATACAAACACAACCAACTAATTATATATTAACATATAGGTATATATAAACATATATCAACTAATTTATGCATAAATATATACTCCACTATTTATATAGGAACATAAAATTAACTATTTATATATAAACATATGATTAACTAATTTATATACAAACATAATCAACTAAGTTATCAATAAACATATGATCAATTATTTTATATATAATCTTATGATAAATTATTTTATATATAAACATATATCAACTATTTATATATAAACATATTTCAACTAATTTATATACAAACAAATAATCAACTCATTTATATATAACCATATATCAACTAATTTATACATATATTAACTAATTTATATCCATCCATCCATTTTCTACCGCTTATTCCCTTTGGGGTCGCGGGGGGCGCTGGTGCCTATCTCAGCTACAATCGGGCGGAAGGCGTCGTACACCCTGGACAAGTCGCCACCTCATCGCAGGGCAAACACAGATATATAAACATAAAATCAACTATTCCATATATAAACCTTTAGTCAACTATTTGTATATAAAGTTGTATATAAAGATAGAGGCCACTATACAAAGATTGATATAAGGTCACCTGTTGGACTGCGGCTGTTGGGGAGGTTGAGGTCCTCGTCCCTGAGACACCACGGTTTTGCTCAGACCCAGAAACTCCTGCACCGTTACCCACAATTCATAGCACACGCACAACATTCACTATTAGCATTCGTAGCAAGATGTACATACGCGACATATTCTTCTATTATATAGCGAGATTTACATATAAACAGAGCACAGGACATGATATATTGCTATATATTATATACATACATAATAAAGTACAATACATGATATATAGGTGTACTACTATATATTATATACATATATAATACAGTGTAAGACATGATATATAGGTATACTACTATATATAATACGGTGTAAGACATGAGACTGTATATATGTATACCACGATATATTATATATATATATATATATATGTAATACAGTACAAGACATGATATACTGCTATATATTATATACATATATACAAACCCCGTTTCCATATGAGTTGGGAAATTGTGTTAGATGTAAATATAAACGGAATACAATGATTTGCAAATAATTTTCAGGCCATATTCAATTTAATGCACCACAAAGACAAGATATTTGATGTTCAAACTCATAAACTTAAATTTTTTTGCAAATAATAATTAACTTAGAATTTCATGGCTGCAACACGTGCCAAAGTAGTTGGGAAAGGGCATGTTCACCACTGTGTTACATCACCTTTTATTTAACAACACTCAATAAATGTTTGGGAACTGAGGAAACTAACTGTTGAAGCTTTGAAAGTGGAATTCTTTCCCATTCTTGTTTAATGTAGAGTTTCAGTCGTTCAACAATCCGGGGTCTCCGCTGTCGTATTTTACGCTTCATAATGCGCCACACATTTTCGATGGGAGACAGGTCTGGACTGCAGGCGGGCCAGGAAAGTACCCGCACTCTTTTTTTACGAAGCCACACTGTTGTAACACATGCTGAATGTGGCTTGGCATTGTCTTGCTAAAATAATGTTGTTCCAAAACCTGTAGGTACCTTTCATCATTAATTGTTGCCTTCACAGAATGTGTAAGTTACCCATGCCTTGGGCACTAATGCACCCCCATACCATCACAGATGCTGGCTTTTGAATATTTCCAAAAACAATTTTAAATGTGGACTCGTCAGACCACAGAACACTTTTCCACTTTACATCAGTCCATCTTAAATTATCTCGGGCCCAGACAAGCCGGCGGCGTTTCTGGACGTTGTTGATAAATGGCTTTCGCTTTGCATAGTAGAGCTTTAACTTGCACTTACAGATGTAGTGACAAAATGTATTTAGTGACAGTGGTTTTCTGAAGTGTTCCTGAGCCCATGTGGTGATATCCTTTAGAGATTGATGTCGGTTTTTGATACAATGCCGTCTGAGAGATCGAAGGTCACGGTCATTCAATGTTGGTTTTCTGGCCATGCTGCTTATGTTGAGTGATTTCTCCAGATTCTCTGAACCTTTTGATGATATTATGGACCGGAGATGTTGAAATCCCTAAATGTCTTGCAATTGCATTTTGATAAACGTTGTTCTTAAACTGTTTGACTATTAGCTCACACAGTTGTGGACAAAGGGGTGTACCTCGCCCCATCCTTTCTTGTGAAAGACTGAGCATTTTTTGGAAAGCTGTTTTTATACCCAATCATGGCACCCACCTGTCCACAATTAGCCTGCACACCTGTGGGATGTTCCAAATAAGTGTTTAAAAGCATTCCTCAACTTTATCAGTATTTATTGCCACCTTTCCCAACTTCTTTGTCACGTGTTGCTGGCATCAAATTCTTAAGTTAATGATTATATGCACAAAAAAAAAGTTTTATCATTTTGAACATCAAATATGTTGTCTTTGTAGCATATTCAACTGAATATGGGTTGAACATGATTTGCAAATCATTGTATTCCGTTTATATTTACGTCTAACACAATTTCCCAATTCATATGGAAAAGGGGTTTGTGTGTATATATACACACATATATATATATATATATATATATATATATATATATCGTATAATATATATATAAAATACAGTACAAGATCTATAGGTATACTAATATATATAAATACCTATAGATCTTTTACTGTGTATATATATATATATATACATACACACACACACACACACAGTACAAGATCTATAGATATAGGTATAAATATATATATATATATATATATAAATATATATTAGTATACCTATAAATCTTGTACTGTATTATATATATACACACACACATATTAGGGGTGTGGGAAAAAATCGATTAGAATACGTTGTGCGATTCAGAATCGAATTTTTTTTTTTTTTTTTTTTTTTTAAGTGTTTTTTTTATTTTTATCATCACTCCAACATACCACTACACGGCAATACCATAACAATGCAATCCAATTCCAAAACCAAACCTGACCCAGCAACACTCAGAATTGCAATAAACAGAGCAATTGAGAGGAGACACAATCACGACAAAGAACAAACCAAAAGTAGTGAAACAAAAATGATTATCAACAACAGTATCAATATTAGTTATAATTTCAGCATAGCAGTGATTAAAAATTCCTCATTGACATTATCATTAGACATTTAAACATTTTTTTAAAAAGAACAATAGTGTCACAGTGGCTTACACTTGCATCGCATCTCATAAGCTTGACAACACACTGTGTCCAATATTTTCAAAAAGATAAAATAAGTCATATTTTTGGTTCGTTTAATAGTTAAAACAAATTTACATTATTGCAATCAGTTGATAAAACCTTGTCCTTTACAATTATAAAAGCTGTTTTAAAAAAAAACCTACTACTCTGCTTGCATGTCAGCAGACTGGGGTAGATCCTGCTGAACTCCTATGTATTGAATGAAAACAGAATCGTTTTGAATCGGAAAAATATCGTTTTTGAATCGAGAATCGCGTTGAATCGAAAAAAATCGATATATTATCAAATCGTGACCCCAAGAATCGATATTGAATCGAATCGTGGGACACCCAAAGATTCGCAGCCCTATTATATATATATATATACACATATATAAAAAAATACAGTCCAAGATCTATAATACAGTATAAGATTTATAGGTATACTACTATATACATGTATATGTGACACATTCAATCAGGAAGCAGGTCAGAGAAGAGGAATCCCTTGTTAGTAGCTGTTAATTGCTATGAAGGACTTATTTGTAATCACACTTCAACCTCTCATACATAATGCTCTGAGGCTGAGCCAATCAGAGGCCACTATACTGAGGTGGAGTCATACCTGCAGCTGTTTGGCACTCAGGTCTTTGGTGCCTTTGAAGACGTAGCTCTTGGACACGCCCTCACAGCCCAGCTCGTGCACGTGGACGATGCGGCCCAAGGTGATGAGGCCGACTAGGGCCGTGGGCGGCAGGAGGGACAAGGACATCTGCAGGGACTCCTTCAAGGCCTGCAGGTCCTCGTCGTCCATGCAGGTGTCCACCACGTAGAGGAAGACCAGCGGCATGAGTGGGCCGCGCTGAGGACCCACACGCAGACTCAGTGGGTGCACCACAGCATGCTTGTGGGAGCGACCCACTTACCTGGACCACATACTCGATGGTGGAGAACTGAGGCAGCAGCTCAGCCGGTTGGTTGACTTCTGAGATTCCGGAGTAGGACGGCGGGAACTGAAAGGAAAGGGGCGCGGAGAGCGCGGGTTAAGTGGGTGGTGGTCACCGGCGCCAGCTGGCAGCACCTACCTGGTTCCTCTGGTAGCAGAAGTTACATGCCCACAGCTTGGCCCTGTAGTCCACCTGGCTGCAACACAGGTGAGGGAATGATCACGTGACCCCACACTCGCCCTGAGCGCGCGCACGCTTGCCTACCAGAGCGGGTTGAGCACGGCGCGGCAGGTGGCGCGGCTGCACAGAACCGGTTCGTACTGGATGGGCGGCAGGTCGGGGCGCTCCTTGAGCGGCGTGAAGAGAGCCGCCACCGGAACCACCATGCGGGTGGCCTCCAGGCGGCTGGATGGCCACACGTTCCAGCTTAAGCGCACGCCGTCGCGCTCCTCGTTTTGCGCCATGTACTCTGCGAACGTTGCCATGGCAACGCTGGGACGCCCAGACACATGGGCTCAGTGACGTCATAGTTGTATATACACACATATATATATATATATATATATATATATATATATATATATATATATATACATATATATATATCACACTTTTGCTCATGTTCCCTTCAACAAGCACTTCAGCAAAACTTACCTGACGAACTAAGTTGACCAAGTCAAACCAGCGAGCTAACTAGCAGCTAGCGGCTAACCATGTAGACCAGCAGCGTACTCACCAGCCGCTGTGTCCTCTCCAAAGTGTGCGTGCGAAATGAAGGCTCGAATGCGGCTGAAAAGGAGCCAAAGTGCCGAGAAGAAGAAGTGACTGATGTGCTGCTGCCAAGCAGGCAAAACAAGATGGCGGTGGTGCCACGTCAAAGCACAGATAGCACAACAAGACGACGTCTCACTCGCAACTGTAATTCCCATCCACTTTAGTATCTTATCAAACTAATTATTCCCAGTTCATCCAAGTCACATGACTTCATCATGACTGGCAGGTTCTTCTCTGTACAAAGATCGTTGATCTCCGACAGCTGAAAGACATCTTTCTATCCAACATTAGATGTATATTAACATATGTGTATATTAGGTATCAAATCAAATGTTGTGTCCCCACAAAGTGTATTTAAATATTAAATGTAGTGTTACTAGGTCTCCCTAACATCACAGACAATAATAATGGATTAGATGTATATCGCGCTTTTCTATTGTTACTCAAAGCGCTCACAGTGAAGTGGGAACCCATCATCCATTCACACCTGGTGGTGGTAAGCTACATCAGTAGCCACAGCTGCCCTGCGGTAGACTGACGAAAGCGTGGCTGCCAGTTTGCGCCTACGGCCCCTCCAACCACCACCTGTCATTCATTCATCATTCATTCACCAGTGTGAGCGGCACCAGGGGCAAGGGTGAAGTGTCCTGCCCAAGGACACAACGGCAGCGATTTGGATGTCAATGGGTGGGAAGCAAACCTGCAACCCTCAGGTTTCTGGCAGAGCCGCTCTACCCACTACGCCATAGAATAATTTCAACAAGTGAATAACATATATAAAAGAATATAGAATCATTTCAACAAGTGAATAACATATATAAAAGAATATAGAATAATTTCAAAAATGTAATAACATACTGTATATAAAAGAATATAGAATAATTTCAACAAGTGAATAACATATATAAATATAAAATAATTTCAATAAGTGAATAAAATATATAAAAGAATATAGAATCATTTCAACAAGTGAATAAAATATATACAAGAATATAAAATCATTTCAATAGGTAAATATATAAAATATAGAATCATTTCAATAAGTGAATAACATAAAATATAGAATCCTTTCAATAAGGGAATAAAATATATAAAAGAATATAGAATAAATGGGGTGTACTTGTATAGATATTTTCTACCTTCAAGGTACTCAAAGCGCTTTTGACACTATTTCCACATTTACCCATTCACACTCTGATGGAGGGAGCACCCATTCACACTCTGATGGAGGGAGCTGCCATGCAAGGCGCTAACCAGCATCCATCAGGAGCAAGAGTGAGGTATCTTGCTCAGGAAACAACAGACGTGATGAGGTTGGTACTCGGTGGGGGTTGAACCAGGGACCCTCGGGTTGCACACAGCCACTCTACCACTGCGCCACACCGTCATTTGAATCACATTGAATCATGTCAATAAGTAAATAGAATACAACATAATATATAATCATATCACTGAGTGAATAACAAATAAATGAATGTAAAATAATTTAAACAAGTACATAAAAAAATAGAATAATTTCAACAAGTGAATAAAATACATAAAATAATGTAAAATCATTTCAACAAATGACATTTTTTTATAAAAGAATATGGAATCATTTCACAAAGTAGATAGGATTTTGCCACCTGAAAACAAAGTCACATTTGAAGACATCACACTCGACTAAATGGAGGCTGTAACAAAGTATGTGTGTGTGTGTGTTAACGGAAGGATCGTTACCTTCTTTTTAGGTAGAGACTACACCCCCAAGACGAGGTGGTGCGTACCGGCCCACACAGTTGCCCACCGGGGTCAATGTGGGGTCGTCATGAAAAATGATTGGTTGTAAATGTAACATTAATAATAAAACATTACAGTAATGATTAATGAATAAACTTGGTGTCATCATGAAAAATGCCATTCATCCATCCATCTTCTTCCGCTTATCCGAGGTCGGGTCACGGGGGATGCCCAGACTTCCCTCTCCCCAGCCACATCGTCCAGCTCTTCCCGGGGGATCCCGAGGCGTTCCCAGGACAGCCGGGAGATATAGTCTTCCCAACGTGAAACCAATCATGAAAAATGATTGGTTTTGAATGTAACATTATTAATAAAACATTCTAGTGAATATCTACCGCTTGTCCCTGATGGATGGATGGAAACTTGGTGATCGATGAAGTAGAATGCCTACAGTACCAGACAGCACCAGAGGGGACACAGTGTACCAGGGTGTGTATTGCTAAACAGACAATTCTTGCAGTACCACACAACAACAGAAGGGGCGCTGTGAGTCAGACAGACAATGCCATGGTAGAGTTACAATGTTAGATTTACAAAGTTTTATTTGGTCTGTGCTCCAATCAGGAGAGAGAAAGAAAAAGTCACATGTTGTTGAATCCCATCATGCCTTTCATATTCCCTGCTGCCCCCTGCTGGAACTGCCGCATCATGGACTGAAGTCCCGCCATGCCACCTGCACACCAACCTGGTCAGTCCCTGTGGGTCATGTGACCTGGAGGCAGAGTCGTTACTTACCCATGTGGTGCAGCACCCGTGGATCCATCATTTTGGCCATCTGCTGGTTGAGTTTGGCCATCTGAGATGGGTTGACGTTCTTGGACATGTCACCTCCTGCACGCACATACACCAACACGCACATGTACACGTGTATACACACATGCGTACGTGTACACACACCCACCCACACACACACAAACACACGTACATACACACACGTATGTACATGCGTACGCACACGTACATGCGCGTGCACGTGCACACACACACACACACACACACACACACACACACACACACACACACACACACACACACACACACACAAGTGTGTCAACAGCAGACGTGCAATGATTGACAGCAGATCTCACCTTTGAAGAGGCCTTTGATCCCGCCCATCTTCTTCACCATCTGAGCAAACTTGGTGTACTGGGTCAAAAGTTCTTGGACATCTCGAGTGGCCACGCCCGCTCCTCGTGACACACGCTGGATTCTGTTCGGCTGCTTACTGAACAACTTGGCCCCGTCCTTGCTGTCCAACTCTGTGCACACACACACTCTTGTCAGGTGTGTGTGTGTGTGTGTGTGTGTGTGTGTGTGTGTGTGTGTGTGTGTGTGTGTGTGTGTGTGTGTGTGTGTGTGTTTTACCTTGGTCATTCATGCTGTCCATGATAGTCATGAGTTTTTTTAGTCTGGCCATTGATTCTTGCTCATTTCCTTTACTCATAAAGTCTGTTCCAAAGCCTGGAATCATCCCCTACACACACACACACACACGCACACACACACACGCACACGCACACGCACACGCACACGCACACAAAATTAAAGATTCAGCTGAGTTCAAAGGTTACACAGTGTTTACCATTATTTGTCCAAAAGGTCCCATCTTCATGATGTTCTGGAACTGTTCATACATGTCTCTCAGTGTGAACTGTCCTGAGGATCACAGCTTACAGTTAGCATCATCATCTGAACTCACTTACAGTTAGCACCATCACCTGCACTTGCGTACAGTTGGCACCATCACCTGCATTCGCTCACAGTTAGCACCACCACCTGCACTCGCTTACAGTTAGCATCATCACCTGCACTCGCTTACAATTAGCATCTTCATCTACACTCGCTTACAGTTAGCATCATCAACTGCACTCGCTTACTAGTTTAGTTAGCCATCATCACCTGCACTGACTTACAGTTAGCATCATCAAATAAGGTTGGAGGTTTCACCATGTTTCAACTTGTCAATCAGCTCCTCGTTGTCGTCCAACTTGAGCTCGTTGACTCGATCGATCAAGCCCTCGATGTCGCCCATACCTGACAGCAAGAGGAAGTGAGGTCATGTGTTTGCAGGGGTGAATAGCAGGTGTCAGTGCGACAGGAAGAGGAAGTAAAGTCATGTGTTTGCAGGGGTGAGTAGCAGGTGTCAGTGCTACAGGAAGAGGAAGTGAGGTCATGTGTTTGCAGGGGTGACCAGCAGGTGGCGTACCAAGAAGTTTACTGATGAAGGGCTGCGTCTTGAAGGGCTCGAAGTCATCGATGTGCTCGCCTGTTCCGATGAAGATGATGGGACTCCTGGTCGCCGCCACCCTGAAACACAAGGCGAGTCAGATGGATTCCCATCATCCATCTGAGAGCATTCTTACGCGCTCAAAGCTCCGCCTCCTTTGGCGTGGCCGTCTAGCTTGGTGATGATGACCGACGCCACGTCCACTTTGTCTTTGAAAGCTTTGGCCTGTGATTCACAGGCCTGACCGATGGAGGCGTCCATCACGTAGACGATGTTGTCTGGTTGCTATGGAAACACTTACAGCGTCATCCCAGGCAAAATCCAGTCAGAGGACTATGCGTTCAAGTACTCACCACAGCATTGGACACTTGCAACATCTCTTCAAACAGAGAGTCTTCCTGTTTGTGTCTCCCACTTGTGTCCACGATGATGATCTCAAAGTTCTCTCCTTTGAATTTCTCCACCCCCTCTGCTGCAATCACCACTGGGTCCATCTCCGTGTAACTAGTACACAACAAAACCATGTAAGTGGTACACAATATATATACATCCCCATGTAACTAGTACACAACATATATACATCACCATATAACTAGTACACAACATCTATACATCACTGTAACTAGTACACAACCTAAAAACATCACAATGTACACAACATTTACATAACCATGTAACTAGTACACAACATATATACATCACAATGTACACAACAGATATACATCACCATGTAACTAGTACACAACATATATACATCACAATGTACACAACAGATATAAATCACCATGTAACTAGTACACAACATATATACATCTCCGTGTAACTAGTACACAACATATATACATCACATTGTACACAACAAATATACATCACCATGTAACTAGTGCACAACATACCGTATATATACTGTATATACAAACCCCGTTTCCATATGAGTTGGGAAATTGTGTTAGATGTAAATATAAAAGGAATACAATGATTTGCAAATTAATTTCAACCCATATTTAGTTGAATATGCTACAAAGACAACATATTTGATGTTCAAACTGATAAACATTTTTTTTTGCAAATATCATTAACTTTAGAATTTGACGCCAGCACAATGTGACAATGAAGTTGGGAAAGGTGGCAATAAATACTGATCAAGTTGAGGAATGCTTATCAAACACTTATTTGGAACATCCCCCAGGTGTGCAGGCTAATTGGGAACAGGTGGGTGCCATGATTGGGTGTAAAAACAGCTTCCCAAAAAATGCTCAGTCTTTCATAAGACAGGATGGGGCGAGGTACACCCCTTTGTCCACAACTGTGTGAGCAAATAGTCAAACAGTTTAAGAACAATGTTTCTCAAAGTGCAATTGCAAGAAATTTAGGGATTTCAACATCTACGGTCCATAATATCATCAAAAGGTTCAGAGAATCTGGAGTAATCACTCCACGTAAGCAGCATGGCCAGAAACGAACATTGAATGACCGTGACCTTCGATCCCTCTGAAGGCACTGTATCAGAAACCGACATCAATCGCTAAAGGATATCACCACATGGAATCAGGAACACTTTAGAAAACCACCGTCACTAAATACAGTTGGTCGCTACATCAGTAAGTGCAAGTTAAAGCTCTACTATGCAAAGCGAAAGCCATTTGTCAACAGACGAGTCCACATTTCAAATTGTTATTGGAAATATTTAACATCGTGTCATCCGGACCAAAGGGGAAGCGAACCATCTAGACTGTTATCGACGCAAAGTTCAAAACCCAACATCTGTGATGGTATGGGGGTGCGTTAGTGCCCAAGGCATGGTTAACTTACGAATCTGTGAAGGCACCATTAATGCTGAAAGGTACATACAGGTTTTGGAACAACATATGCTGCCATCTAAGCTCCGTCTTTTTCATGGACGCTCCTGCTTATTTCAGCAAGACAATGCCAAGCCACATTCAGCACGTGTTATAACAGCGTGGCTTCGTAAAAAAAAAAAGATTACAGGTACTTTCCTGAACCACCTGCAGTCCAGAGCCGTCTCCCATTGAAAATATGTGGCGCATTATGAAGCGTAAAATACGACAGCAGAGACCCCGGACTGTTGGACTGAAGCTCTACATAAAACAAGAATGGGAAAAATTTGCACTTTCAAAGCTTCTACAATTAGTTTCCTCAGTTCCCAAACGTTTATTGAGTGTTGTTAAAAGAAAAGATGATGTAACACAGTGGTGAACATGCCCTTTCCTAGCTACTTTGGCACATGTTACAGCCATGAAATTCTAAGTTAATTATTATTTGCAAAAAAAAAAATAAAGTTTATGAGTTTGAACATCAAATATCTGGTCTTCGTAGTGCATTCAATTGAATATGGGTTGAAAAGGATTAGAAAATCATTGTATTCTGTTCATATTTACATCTAACACAATTTCCCAACTCATATGGAAACGGGGTTTGTACATCGCAATGTACACAACATATATACATCACCATGAAACTAGTACACAACATATATACATCTCTGTGTAACTAGTACACAGCATATATACACGTCTGTGTAAGTAGTACACAACATCAACATATATACATCACCATGTAACTAATACACAACATCATCATATATACATCACCATGTAACTAATACACAACAACATAATATATACATCACCGTGTAACTAATACACAACAATATATACATCTACATGTAACTAATACACATCAATATAATATATACATCTACATGTAACTGATACACAATTTAACAATTTAATATATACATCCACATGTAACTAATACACAACATTATAATATATACATATTCAAGTAAATAGTACATAACATCAACATACATACACCTACATGTAACTAGTACACAACATCAACATCATTATATATACACAAATGACTTAACGTCAGGAACCTGAACGCAACACCTATGACTACACGGCAGGAACCCGAATGCAGCACACCTGACTAGAGGGCAGGAACCATTAGGCAGCACACATGACTAGACGGCAGGAACCTGAACACAACAAAAATGACTAAAGGGCAGGAACTTGAACGCAACACACATGACTAGACGGTAGGAACCTGAATGCAGCAAATCTGACTAGACGGCAGGAACCTGAATGCAGCACACCTGACTAGAGGGCAGGAACCAGAACGCAGCACACATGACTAGAGGGCAGGAACCTGAACACAGCACACATGACTGGAGGGCAGGCACCTGAACACAACACACGACTAAAGGGCAGAAACCTGAACGCAATACACATGACGAGAGGGCAGGAACCTAAATGCAACACCTATGGCTACACGGCAGGAGCCTGAATGCAGCACACCTGACTAGACCGCTGGAACCTGAATGCAGCACACCTGACTAGACGGCAGGAACCTGAATGCAGCACACCTGACTAGACGGCAGGAACCTGAATGCAGCACACCTGACTAGACGGCAGGAACATGAATGCAGCACACCTGACTAGACGGCAGGAACATGAATGCAGCACACCTGACTAGAGAGCAGGAACCTGAACGTAGCACACATGACTAGAGGGCAGGAACATGAACGCAGCACACATGACTAGAGGGCAGGAACATGAACGCAGCACACATGACTAGAGGGCAGAAACATGAACGCAACACCTATGACTACACGGCAGGAACCTTAAGGGAGCACACATGACTAGAGGGCAGGAACCTTAAGGCAGCTCACATGACTAGAGGGCAGGAACCTTAAGGCAGCACACATGACTAGAGGGCAGGAAGCTGAAAACAGAACACATGATTAAAGGGCAGGAACCTGAAGGCAGCACACATGACTAGAGGGCAGGAACCTGAAGGCAGCACACATGACTAAAGGGCAGGAACCTTAAGGCAGCACACATGACTAGAGGGCAGGAACCTGAAGGCAGCACACATGACTAAAGGGCAGGAACCTTAAGGCAGCACACATGACTAGAGGGCAGGAACCTGAAGGCAGCACACATGACTAGAGGGCAAAAACCTGAAGACAGAACACATGACTAAAGGGCAAGAACCTGAAGGCAGAACACATGACTGGAGGGCCGGAACTTGAACACAACACACATGACTAGATGGGAGGGACCTAAACGCAACACACATGATTAGAAGGCAGGAACCTAAATGCAGCACACATGACTAGAGGACAGGAACCTGAATGCAGCACACATGACTAGAGGACAGGAACCTGAACGCAGCACACATGACTAGAGGGCAGGAACCTGAACACAACACACGACTAAATAGCAGGAACCTGAACGCAATACACATGAATAGACGGTGGGAACCTGAACGCAGCACACATGACTAGAGGGCAGGAAACTGAACGCAACACCTATGACTACACGGCAGGAAACTGAACGCAACACCTATGACTACACGGCAGGAAACTGAATGCAGCACACCTGACTAGACGGCAGGAACCTGAATGCAGCACACCTGACTAGAGGGCAGGAACCTGAACGCAACACCTATAACTACACGGCAAGAACCTGAATGCAGCACACCTGACTAGACGGCAGGAACCTGAATGCAGCACACCTGACTAGACGGCAGGAACCTGAATGCAGCACACATGACTAGAGGGCAGGAACCTTAAGGCAGCACACATGACTAGAGGGCAGGAACCTGAAGACAGAACACATGACCAAAGGGCAGGAACCTGAAGGCAGCACACATGACTAGAGGGCAGGAACCTTAAGGCAGCACACATGACCAGAGGGCAGGAACCTTAAGGCAGCACACATGACTAGAGGGCAGGAACCTGAAGACAGAACACATGACTAGAGGGCAGCAATCTGAAGACAGCACACATGACTAAAGGGCAGGAACCTGAAGACAGAACACATGACTAGAGGGCAAGGACCTGAAGGCAGAACACATGACTGGAGGGCAGGAACTTGAACACAACACACATGACTAAAGGGCAGGAACCTTAAGGCAGCCCACATGACTAGAGGGCAGGAACCTGAAGACAGCTCACATGACTAGAGGGCAGTAAACTGAAGACAGAACACATGACTAGAGGGCAAGTACCTGAAGGCAGAACACATGACTGGAGGGCAGGAACTTGAACACAACACACATGACTAGATAGGAGGAACCTGATCGCAGCACACATGACTATAGGGCAAGTACCTGAACGCAGAACACATGACTGGAGGGCAGGAACTTGAACACAACACACATGACTCGATAGGAGGAACCTGATCGCAGCACACATGACTAGACTGCAGGAACCTGAACGCAGCACACATGACTAGAGGGGCAGGAACCTGAACACGACACACATGACTACATGGCAGGAACTTGAACGCAACACCTATGACTACACGGCAGGAACCTGAAGGCAGCACACATGACTAGAGGGCAGGAACCTGAAGACAGAACACATGACCAAAGGGCAGGAACCTGAAGGCAGCACACATGACTAGAGGGCAGGAACCTTAAGGCAGCACACATGACCAGAGGGCAGGAACCTTAAGGCAGCACACATGACTAGAGGGCAGGAACCTGAAGACAGAACACATGACTAGAGGGCAGCAATCTGAAGACAGCACACATGACTAAAGGGCAGGAACCTGAAGACAGAACACATGACTAGAGGGCAAGGACCTGAAGGCAGAACACATGACTGGAGGGCAGGAAATTGAACACAACACACATGACTAAAGGGCAGGAACCTTAAGGCAGCACACATGACTAGAGGGCAGGAACCTGAAGACAGCTCACATGACTAGAGGGCAGTAAACTGAAGACAGAACACATGACTAGAGGGCAAGTACCTGAAGGCAGAACACATGACTGGAGGGCAGGAACTTGAACACAACACACATGACTAGATAGGAGGAACCTGATCGCAGCACACATGACTAGAGGGCAAGTACCTGAACGCAGAACACATGACTGGAGGGCAGGAACTTGAACACAACACACATGACTCGATAGGAGGAACCTGATCGCAGCACACATGACTAGACTGCAGGAACCTGAACGCAGCACACATGACTAGAGGGGCAGGAACCTGAACACGACACACATGACTACATGGCAGGAACTTGAACGCAACACCTATGACTACACGGCAGGAACCTGAAGGCAGCACACATGACTAGAGGGCAGGAACCTGAAGACAGAACACATGACTAGAGGGCAGCAATCTGAAGACAGCACACATGACTAAAGGGCAGGAACCTGAAGACAGAACACATGACTAGAGGGCAAGGACCTGAAGGCAGAACACATGACTGGAGGGCAGGAAATTGAACACAACACACATGACTAAAGGGCAGGAACCTTAAGGCAGCACACATGACTAGAGGGCAGGAACCTGAAGACAGCTCACATGACTAGAGGGCAGTAAACTGAAGACAGAACACATGACTAGAGGGCAAGTACCTGAAGGCAGAACACATGACTGGAGGGCAGGAACTTGAACACAACACACATGACTAGATAGGAGGAACCTGATCGCAGCACACATGACTAGAGGGCAAGTACCTGAACGCAGAACACATGACTGGAGGGCAGGAACTTGAACACAACACACATGACTAGATAGGAGGAACCTGATCGCAGCACACATGACTAGAATGCAGGAACCTGAACGCAGCACACATGACTAGAGGGGCAGGAACCTGAACACGACACACATGACTACATGGCAGGAACTTGAACGCAACACCTATGACTACACGGCAGGAACCTGAAGGCAGCACACATGACTAGAGGGCAGGAACCTGAATGCAGCACACCTGACTAGAGGGCAGGAACCTGAACGCAGCACACATGACTAGAGGGCAGGAACCTGAACGCAACTCCTATGACTACACGGCAGGAACCTGAAGGCAGCACACATGACTAGAGGACAGGAACCTGAAGACAGAACACATGACCAAAGGGCAGGAACCTGAAGGAAGAACACATGACTAGAGGGCAAGAACCTGAAGGCAGCACACATGACTAGAGGGCAGAACATGAAGGCAGAAAACATTACTAGAGGGCAGGAACCTGAACGCAGCACACATGACTAGAGGGCAGGAACCTGAACACAACACACATGACCAAAGGGCAGGAACCTGAAGGCAGAACACATGACTAACGGGCAAGAACCTGAAGGCAGAACACATGACTGGAAGGCCGGAACTTGAACACAACACACATGACTAGATGGGAGTAACCTTAATGTAACACACATGACTAGACAGCAGGAACCTGAACGCAGCACACATGACTAGAGGGCAGGAACCTTAACGCAACACCTATGACTACACGGCAGGAACCTGAAGGTAGCACGCATGACTAGAGGGCAGGAACCTGAAGACAGAACACATGACCAAAGGGCAGGAACCTGAAGGCAGAACACATGACTAGAGGACAGGAACCTGAAGGCAGCACACATGACTGGAGGGCAAGTACCTGAACGCAGAACACATGACTGGAGGGCAGGAACTTGAACACAACACACATGACTCGATAGGAGGAACCTGATCGCAGCACACATGACTAGACTGCAGGAACCTGAACGCAGCACACATGACTAGAGGGGCAGGAACCTGAACACGACACACATGACTACATGGCAGGAACTTGAACGCAACACCTATGACTACACGGCAGGAACCTGAAGGCAGCACACATGACTAGAGGGCAGGAACCTGAAGACAGAACACATGACTAGAGGGCAGCAATCTGAAGACAGCACACATGACTAAAGGGCAGGAACCTGAAGACAGAACACATGACTAGAGGGCAAGGACCTGAAGGCAGAACACATGACTGGAGGGCAGGAACTTGAACACAACACACATGACTAAAGGGCAGGAACCTTAAGGCAGCACACATGACTAGAGGGCAGGAACCTGAAGACAGCTCACATGACTAGAGGGCAGTAAACTGAAGACAGAACACATGACTAGAGGGCAAGTACCTGAAGGCAGAACACATGACTGGAGGGCAGGAACTTGAACACAACACACATGACTAGATAGGAGGAACCTGATCGCAGCACACATGACTAGAGGGCAAGTACCTGAACGCAGAACACATGACTGGAGGGCAGGAACTTGAACACAACACACATGACTAGATAGGAGGAACCTGATCGCAGCACACATGACTAGAATGCAGGAACCTGAACGCAGCACACATGACTAGAGGGGCAGGAACCTGAACACGACACACATGACTACATGGCAGGAACTTGAACGCAACACCTATGACTACACGGCAGGAACCTGAAGGCAGCACACATGACTAGAGGGCAGGAACCTGAATGCAGCACACCTGACTAGAGGGCAGGAACCTGAACGCAGCACACATGACTAGAGGGCAGGAACCTGAACGCAACTCCTATGACTACACGGCAGGAACCTGAAGGCAGCACACATGACTAGAGGACAGGAACCTGAAGACAGAACACATGACCAAAGGGCAGGAACCTGAAGGAAGAACACATGACTAGAGGGCAAGAACCTGAAGGCAGCACACATGACTAGAGGGCAGAACATGAAGGCAGAAAACATTACTAGAGGGCAGGAACCTGAACGCAGCACACATGACTAGAGGGCAGGAACCTGAACACAACACACATGACCAAAGGGCAGGAACCTGAAGGCAGAACACATGACTAACGGGCAAGAACCTGAAGGCAGAACACATGACTGGAAGGCCGGAACTTGAACACAACACACATGACTAGATGGGAGTAACCTTAATGTAACACACATGACTAGACAGCAGGAACCTGAACGCAGCACACATGACTAGAGGGCAGGAACCTTAACGCAACACCTATGACTACACGGCAGGAACCTGAAGGTAGCACGCATGACTAGAGGGCAGGAACCTGAAGACAGAACACATGACCAAAGGGCAGGAACCTGAAGGCAGAACACATGACTAGAGGACAGGAACCTGAAGGCAGCACACATGACTGGAGGGCAGGAACTTGAACACAACATACATGACTAGATGGGAGGAACCCAAACGCAACACACATGACTAGAGGGCAGGAACCTGATCGCAGCACACATGACTAGATAGCAGGAACCTGAACGCAGCACACATGACTAGAGGGCAGGAAGCTGAACACAACACACATGACTGGATGGCAGGAACTTGAACGCAACACCTATGACTACATAGAAGGAACCTGAAGGCAGCACACATGACTAGAGGGCAGAATATGAAGGCAGCAAACATTACTAGAGGGCAGGAACCTGAACGCAGCACACATGACTAGAGGGCAGGAACCTGAACACAACACACATGACTAGATGCCAGGAACCTGAACACAACACACATGACTAGATGCCAGGAACTTGAACGCAACACCTATGACTACACGGCAGGAACCTGAACGCAGCACACATGACTAGAGGGCAGGAACATGAATGCAGCACACCTGACTAGAGAGCAGGAACCTGAACGTAGCACACATGACTAGAGGGCAGGAACATGAACGCAGCACACATGACTAGAGGGCAGAAACATGAACGCAACACCTATGACTACACGGCAGGAACCTGAAGGGAGCACACATGACTAGAGGGCAGGAACCTTAAGGCAGCACACATGACTAGAGGGCAGGAAGCTGAAAACAGAACACATGATTAAAGGGCAGGAACCTGAAGGCAGCACACATGACTAGAGGGCAGGAACCTGAAGGCAGCACACATGACTAAAGGGCAGGAACCTTAAGGCAGCACACATGACTAGAGGGCAGGAACCTGAAGGCAGCACACATGACTAAAGGGCAGGAACCTTAAGGCAGCACACATGACTAGAGGGCAGGAACCTTAAGGCAGCACACATGACTAGAGGGCAAGAACCTGAAGACAGAACACATGACTAAAGGGCAAGAACCTGAAGGCAGAACACATGACTGGAGGGCCGGAACTTGAACACAACACACATGACTAGATGGGAGGGACCTAAACGCAACACACATGATTAGAAGGCAGGAACCTAAATGCAGCACACATGACTAGAGGACAGGAACCTGAATGCAGCACACATGACTAGAGGACAGGAACCTGAACGCAGCACACATGACTAGAGGGCAGGAACCTGAACACAACACACGACTAAATAGCAGGAACCTGAACGCAATACACATGAATAGACGGTGGGAACCTGAACGCAGCACACATGACTAGAGGGCAGGAAACTGAACGCAACACCTATGACTACACGGCAGGAAACTGAACGCAACACCTATGACTACACGGCAGGAAACTGAATGCAGCACACCTGACTAGACGGCAGGAACCTGAATGCAGCACACCTGACTAGAGGGCAGGAACCTGAACGCAACACCTATAACTACACGGCAAGAACCTGAATGCAGCACACCTGACTAGACGGCAGGAACCTGAATGCAGCACACCTGACTAGACGGCAGGAACCTGAAGACAGAACACATGACTAGAGGGCAAGTACCTGAAGGCAGAACACATGACTGGAGGGCAGGAACTTGAACACAACACACATGACTAGATAGGAGGAACCTGATCGCAGCACACATGACTATAGAGCAAGTACCTGAACGCAGAACACATGACTGGAGGGCAGGAACTTGAACACAACACACATGACTCGATAGGAGGAACCTGATCGCAGCACACATGACTAGACTGAAGGAACCTGAACGCAGCACACATGACTAGAGGGGCAGGAACCTGAACACGACACACATGACTACATGGCAGGAACTTGAACGCAACACCTATGACTACACGGCAGGAACCTGAAGGCAGCACACATGACTAGAGGGCAGGAACCTGAAGACAGAACACATGACCAAAGGGCAGGAACCTGAAGGCAGCACACATGACCAGAGGGCAGGAACCTTAAGGCAGCACACATGACTAGAGGGCAGGAACCTGAAGACAGAACACATGACTAGAGGGCAGCAATCTGAAGACAGCACACATGACTAAAGGGCAGGAACCTGAAGACAGAACACATGACTAGAGGGCAAGGACCTGAAGGCAGAACACATGACTGGAGGGCAGGAACTTGAACACAACACACATGACTAAAGGGCAGGAACCTTAAGGCAGCACACATGACTAGAGGGCAGGAACCTGAAGACAGCTCACATGACTAGAGGGCAGTAAACTGAAGACAGAACACATGACTAGAGGGCAAGTACCTGAAGGCAGAACACATGACTGGAGGGCAGGAACTTGAACACAACACACATGACTAGATAGGAGGAACCTGATCGCAGCACACATGACTAGAGGGCAAGTACCTGAACGCAGAACACATGACTGGAGGGCAGGAACTTGAACACAACACACATGACTCGATAGGAGGAACCTGATCGCAGCACACATGACTAGACTGCAGGAACCTGAACGCAGCACACATGACTAGAGGGGCAGGAACCTGAACACGACACACATGACTACATGGCAGGAACTTGAACGCAACACCTATGACTACACGGCAGGAACCTGAAGGCAGCACACATGACTAGAGGGCAGGAACCTGAAGACAGAACACATGACTAGAGGGCAGCAATCTGAAGACAACACACATGACTAAAGGGCAGGAACCTGAAGACAGAACACATGACTAGAGGGCAAGGACCTGAAGGCAGAACACATGACTGGAGGGCAGGAACTTGAACACAACACACATGACTAAAGGGCAGGAACCTTAAGGCAGCACACATGACTAGAGGGCAGGAACCTGAAGACAGCTCACATGACTAGAGGGCAGTAAACTGAAGACAGAACACATGACTAGAGGGCAAGTACCTGAAGGCAGAACACATGACTGGAGGGCAGGAACTTGAACACAACACACATGACTAGATAGGAGGAACCTGATCGCAGCACACATGACTAGAGGGCAAGTACCTGAACGCAGAACACATGACTGGAGGGCAGGAACTTGAACACAACACACATGACTAGATAGGAGGAACCTGATCGCAGCACACATGACTAGAATGCAGGAACCTGAACGCAGCACACATGACTAGAGGGGCAGGAACCTGAACACGACACACATGACTACATGGCAGGAACTTGAACGCAACACCTATGACTACACGGCAGGAACCTGAAGGCAGCACACATGACTAGAGGGCAGGAACCTGAATGCAGCACACCTGACTAGAGGGCAGGAACCTGAACGCAGCACACATGACTAGAGGGCAGGAACCTGAACGCAACTCCTATGACTACACGGCAGGAACCTGAAGGCAGCACACATGACTAGAGGACAGGAACCTGAAGACAGAACACATGACCAAAGGGCAGGAACCTGAAGGAAGAACACATGACTAGAGGGCAAGAACCTGAAGGCAGCACACATGACTAGAGGGCAGAACATGAAGGCAGAAAACATTACTAGAGGGCAGGAACCTGAACGCAGCACACATGACTAGAGGGCAGGAACCTGAACACAACACACATGACCAAAGGGCAGGAACCTGAAGGCAGAACACATGACTAACGGGCAAGAACCTGAAGGCAGAACACATGACTGGAAGGCCGGAACTTGAACACAACACACATGACTAGATGGGAGTAACCTTAATGTAACACACATGACTAGACAGCAGGAACCTGAACGCAGCACACATGACTAGAGGGCAGGAACCTTAACGCAACACCTATGACTACACGGCAGGAACCTGAAGGTAGCACGCATGACTAGAGGGCAGGAACCTGAAGACAGAACACATGACCAAAGGGCAGGAACCTGAAGGCAGAACACATGACTAGAGGACAGGAACCTGAAGGCAGCACACATGACTGGAGGGCAGGAACTTGAACACAACATACATGACTAGATGGGAGGAACCCAAACGCAACACACATGACTAGAGGGCAGGAACCTGATCGCAGCACACATGACTAGATAGCAGGAACCTGAACGCAGCACACATGACTAGAGGGCAGGAAGCTGAACACAACACACATGACTGGATGGCAGGAACTTGAACGCAACACCTATGACTACATAGAAGGAACCTGAAGGCAGCACACATGACTAGAGGGCAGAATATGAAGGCAGCAAACATTACTAGAGGGCAGGAACCTGAACGCAGCACACATGACTAGAGGGCAGGAACCTGAACACAACACACATGACTAGATGCCAGGAACTTGAACGCAACACCTATGACTACACGGCAGGAACCTGAACGCAGCACACATGACTAGAGGGCAGGAACCTGAAGGCAGTACCTGCCATAGAAAGGGATCCTGGCCTTGGTGGCGTTCTGTTTGAGCTGATCAAAGGCACCTGCAGACAGCAGAGTTAGCAAGCATCCAAGTGTGTGTTACCCGCTGAGGTGTACCTGCTCTGAAGGTGTCAGCGCAGATCAAGCAGGTCTTCCAGCCTTTCCTCTGGTAGTAGTAGGCCAGCTGCATTGCAGACATCAATCAGTATGACGGTGTTGTTACGGTTGTGATGACGGGGCTCACCTTGGAGCAGGTGGTGGTTTTGCCGCTGCCCTGCAGACCCACAAACATGATGACGTTGTTCTTTCCTTTGACGGGGGTCCATGCCTTCACGCCGGGATCCACTAGCTAGGATGAGAGAAAAACAACAAGTGGGACTCAAGGAGGACTTTGGCTCCCAGGTCAGACCTTGACAAGCTCCTTGAAGACGGAGTGCTGGATCATCCTCCTCTTGTTCAGACCCGACGCCATCTCCTCCAGGTCTATGGCTGCCCTGCGGGGACAAGCAGAGTGTTCCACGGTCCGAGGTTTTTGGTGGTCTTGGTGTGCACTCACTTGACGTTCTCCCTCAGCTGCTTGACCAGCTTGATGTTGACGTCGGCCTCCAGCAGGGCGGCGCACACCTCCTTCAACATGGCGTTGAGGACCTGATGGACAAAAGGTCCTGTTAGGTAAGACTACGTCCCCTTGAGGACGACGTGTGGCGCTACCTCTTCATTGATGATGGTGGCATTGCTGAGCGACCTCAGCGCCGAGGTGATCTTGCGACCCAGATCCGCTAAGACCATGATGATGTCGTAGAACTTTCACTGTTGAGCACAAATGTCAGCACGTCCGGTTTGGAAGTTGTGGACGTCAATAACTCACATGTGGGCAGAACAGACCCCCCCTGGAGTCACTTCCTGTTGGAATAATACAACACTTGTCATCATGGCAACAGCAGTGACGATTAATGTTCGATAGCCTTATCGGTACTGATCAATGTAGTGTGCATTTTCAGTGACGCACCTCTACTCTTTTCACTTGACTTTTTTTTTGATTGATTGAAACTTTTATGAGTAGATTGCACAGTACATATTCCATACAATTGTAAGTTTTTCAACTAGTTTAAAATGGGGTCTACGTTAATCCAATATATACTATCAGCATAAAAAAGTCATCACACAAGTTAATCATCAGAATCAGAATCAGAATCAGACATACTTTATTAATCCCCGAGGGGAAATTAAACATCAGAATATATACATTGAATTATTTACATTATTTACAATCCGGGGGGTGGAGTGCGGAAAGGGTTGGAACGGGGGGCTTAGGTTGGGTTGCTATCAGCTGGGGCTGGGCAATATATCGATATACGATATATATTGTGGGTTTGTCTCTGTGTGATATAGAAAATGACTATATTGTAATATTCAAGTAGACGTTCTCACGCAGCTGCGGGCATTACACTCTCCTCCTCTTTCCTGTGTCTCCTCACAGACAATCAGGCGCACATTCATAAGTCACTTACTGTCACGTCATACGTAGACGCCCTCGCCCAGTGGAGAGGTAGCGGCGTTGCTAACGTTAGCTGTGATGCTAGCGGGTTGTTGCGAGAGAAAGAAGGTGCGAATCTCGTAACAAATGAAGGAAGAATTCCCAAGAAAAACAGCACGGGGCCCATCGTCTGGCGGTGGTTCGGCTTCAAGCGGGAATATGTCGAATAGACAACTTTAATTTGTCATGTGTGGTGCACAAGCGTTGCTACCAAAAGCAGCATTACTGCTAATATGTAGCATCATTTGAAAAGTCACCTGCTAATAACTTTAATAAATACAGTTTTGGTAAATTGACTTAGTTGAGATTTCCTTCTCTGCATGAAAGTTTAAAAGTAGCATATATTAGTGCAGTATGAACAAGAATGTTTAATGTAGACACATGGAATCATCATACTGCTGTGATTATGTGCATCAAATGTTCATTCAAGGCTAAGGCAAAATATCGTTATATATATCGTATATCGCGATATGGCCTAAAAATATTGCGGTATTAAAAAAAGGCCTTATCGCCCAAACCTACGAGCATATTTGACAACAATTATATCATCTGAGAAATGGACATTGTAACAGTGCAAGTCTCACTTGGTAGGATATGTACAGCGAGCGGTGAACATAGTGAGCTCAGAAAGCATAACAACAAGCATATACATTTGATTATTTACATTTGATTATTTGGTTGTGGAGGGTGGAGGGTTGTAGCTGCCTGGAGGGGTTCCTTTAGCGTGCTTTTGAAGGAGGATGGAGATGCATTTACTTTTACACCTATTGGGAGTGCATTCCATATTGATGTGGCATAGAAGGACAATGAGTTAAGACCTTTGTTAGATCGGAATCTGGGTTTGACGTGGTTTGTGGAGCTCCCTCTGGTGTTGTGGTTATGGCGGTAATGTATGTTCTTCTTCTTCTTCTTCTTTTGTTTTTATGGCGGTTGGCAAGCAACCTTCTGGTGTGCATTACCGCCACCTACTGTAATGGAGTGTGGACCGAGGTGGATCCCTACTCTATATTCTTTTACTTAACCCAGTGTTTTTTAAATATGTGTATATTGCTTTATATCCTATGTTTTCTGAATGCAATCCTAATATATCTCCCACTTCTAACCTAATATTTTCTTTTGCTAACTTATTTTCCAGTATTTCTCTTTCTCTATTATATTTCCTACATTGTATTAAGACATGGTCAACATTTTCTATCTGGTGGCAAAAATCACACAGCCCTGTAGTATGTTTGCCTATCAATTTTAGTGAACTATTTAGATATGTATGCCCTAATCTCATTCTAGTCATAATGTCTTCTTCCTTCCTATTTCTACCCCCTCCTCTCATTACACCTACTTTCCTCTGGACTTTGTAAAACTCTCTACCTTTTGTTTCCTTATTCCAATTATCCTGCCACTTTTTATTGTGTTCTATCTTAATTATGCTCTTCACTTCTTCTTTACTGTGCTTAATCTCCATGTTTACTTCTGTTTTAGTGGTTGCTTGTTTTGCGTATCTATCAGCTAACTCATTTCCCTCAACTCCTACATGAGCAGGAACCCCGAGAAATGTTACCACACCTCCCGCTTTATTTATTCTGTAGATTGCCTGAACTATTTCATAAACTATATCTAGTCTTGTTTCTGATGTTATGTTTTTTATGCTCGTCAATGCACTGCTGGAGTCCGAGCACACGACTACTTTCCTAGCTTTGTTTTCCTCTATCCAGTTAACTGCCATATAAATTGCTACCAATTCCCCCGTAAAAACAGATAGTTTATCACTAATTCTTTTATTCAACACTATATTTCTCTGTGGGATAACTGCAGCAGCTCCTACTTTACTATTTATAGTTTTTGATGCATCTGTGTATATCATAATATTATCAAAAAACATTTCCTCAATCCGTTGTTCTATTTGGTAACTATTTAAATGTCTATTCTTCAGTAACTGCATGTCTACCTTTGGGTTTTCATACATCCACGGTGGTATTGCAGGAATTGGTACTGTAGGGCTCACTTTAATATTGTCAATTTGTGTTTTTTTACATATATCTCCTATTATCCACCCAAAACTATTCATTTTTTTCTTCCCTTTTTCTTGGCAATTTATTAGCACTTGACGGGTTGGATGTCCTTGCTTGGATCCTTTTAAGTTTGCCCAATAAACTGCTGAGAGTTGATCTCTCCTCATGTCCAAAGGTTTTTCATTCATTTCTACTTGTAATGCTGCCACTGGAGTAGATTTAGTAGCTCCACAACATAATCTTAACGCCTGCGACTGGATCCGGTCTATTTTCTCAAGTAGAGTTTTTGAAGCAGATCGATAAATAATGCATCCGTAGTCGATAACAGACCGAATTAAAGTGATATATATTGTTTTCAATGTTAACCTATCAGCCCCCCAATCTTTACCCCTCAAAGCCCTCATTATATTTAACACCTTTTTACTTTTCTCCATTATCTTGCTGATGTGGGTTGACCAGTTAATATTTTTATCAAACCATATTCCTAAATATTTAAAAACTTGTACCTCTTCTATGTTTTCTCCATAGAGTTTTATTTGGAGCTTGTTTTGTATTTTCCTCTTCGTAAAATGTATGACTTTTGTCTTTCCAACAGAGAATCTTAAACCCCAAGCCGTCCCCCAGTCTTGAACATTATTTACCGCTTTTTGAATCTTCTTTTCTATATAATTTGTATTTCTACCTCTCTTCCACATCACTCCATCATCAGCAAACAATGCCACCTCCACTAACCCTTCCACTTCACTAAAAACTTCATTTATCATGATGGAAAATAGTACTGGACTTATTATACTCCCTTGTGGGGTCCCATTTTCCACTTTGTATTCTCTACTATATTCATTTTCTATCTTTACTAATAATGTTCTACTTGTTAAAAAGTCTTTTATCCATCTGTACATTCTTCCTCTAATCCCAATCCTATTTAGTTTCATCAGCAACCCCTGTTTCCACAACATATCATACGCTTTCTCTATGTCAAAAAATACCGCAATTATACTTTCTTTATTTATTTGTCCCTTTCTAATTTCCTCTTCCAGCTGCACTGCTGGGTCATTTGTGCTTCTTGCTTTGCGAAAACCACTTTGGTAGTTTTTTATAATTTCTTTTGACTCTAAATAATATATTAATCTTTCATTAATCATTTTTTCCATTACTTTGCCCAAATTTGAGGTCAATGCAATCGGCCTATAATTTCCTGCCTCTTCCGGATCTTTCCCTGGCTTGCATATTGGAATTATTACAGCTGTTTTCCACTCATCTGGTAATTTTCCTTCTTCATATATCCTATTATATAATTTCAAGACCACTTCTTTGCCGATGCTACCTAAATTTTTGATCATTTGATAACTCACCAGGTCTTTCCCTGCCGTCGTATTTTTAACTTTTTTTAAAATTCGAACCATTTCATCCAAAGAAAATGTCATATCCACAGTGTTGATAAAACTATTATCGTTGTCTTCCTTCATTTCCTCAATATTTACACTAATTGTTTCTTCTCTCTTTTGTTTTTCTACATTTTTCAAATTATCATTACTGTGCACTTTAACAAAGGTTTTTGCTAAAAGTTCTGCTTTTTCTTTATTTCCTACCACACTCCGCATTCCATCTTTCATCACATGATTTTTATGTTCTTTTCTGAGCCCTGACATTCTCTTGATCATTCCCCACACCTGGCTTAAAGGAGTAGTTCTATTTAGTGTTTCACAAAAAGTTCTCCAATGGTGTTTTCTTGTTTTTTTAATAACATACCTTACTCTAGCTTGATGCCTTTTATACTGGATCATGTCTTGGAAATTATGTGTTCTTCTCAATATTCTAAATGCTCTATTCCGTTCTTGTATTGCATCTGTGCACTCTTGTGTCCACCACGGCACTATCTTCCTTCTTCTCCCTATACTATTCCTTGGTATGCTCTGTTCGGCTGCTTCTATTATGCACTTTGTAATATCTGTATTTAATTGTTCAATATCTTGATTTATATCTACTTCCTTTAAAGTTATGTCGGTAATTTCCCTAAATTTCTCCCAGTCACCATGATTATACTTCCATCTTCCTTCTATCCTAGTGCTTTCTGTCCTATGATTTATGTTTATGTGAATGACGATTGGATAGTGATCACTTCCCATTGTGCTGTATTTATTTACTTCCCACTCCACCTTTCCTGCTAACCCTTGTGACACTAGTGTTAAATCTATTGCTGTTTCTTTACCCGTGACGACATCTAACCTTGTTCCCGACCCATCATTCACACACACCAGTTCTTTTTCCTCCAAAAGTGCTTCCAATGTATCCCCATTCCAGTCATCCCTTTCACCCCACATTGTGCTATGTGCATTAAAGTCACCACACCAAATAATATTGCCACTCCAGTGCTCCATTATTGTTTCTAGTTGGTGAATTTCTAATTTCTTGCATGGATTATAGAAGTTTAGTACTTTGTATCTTTCTTTATTATTCCATACTTCTACTCCTACTATCTCTAGTTCTTGTTTTACTTTTAATATTGAATAATGCATATCTTCCTTAATAAATATGGCACATCCTCCTCCTTGCCCATCATTCCTATCTTTACGTATCGTTATATATCCTTTTATTATAAAGTTTAATTTTGGCTTCAGCCATGTTTCTTGAATACATATTATATGTGGTTTATTTTTCATATTATTAATATATCCCTTTAATTCCTGTCCGTTTGCTATCAGACTTCTGGCATTCCACTGAACAATTAACATGGCGTTGGATTGTGGTAACATGACTCGGTCTCGTCTACTCTCTGTAGCTCACCTTGCACCTGTTCCCAGGATAATTCTTTTAAATTTAGAAACTTTGCTGCTGCTTTGACAATTATTTTGATTTTCTCAGTCTTGTTTCTAGCCTGTTCTGTACAATTTATTACATAAGCCAGGAATACAACTAGTTTATCCATGGAAATTCCTGTATTTGCTGCCTCTTGTTTTTTATTTCTTGAACTATTTTCACTTCTGTCCTGTTCTGCACTTTCTTGATTTCTTATTTTAACTGCCTCTGCATAAGTAATATTTCGTTCAACTCTGATTTGCTGTACTTCTGTTGCCTGTTTTCTTATGATGCAGCCCCCATACGCTGCTGTGTGATTCCCGCCACAATTACAACACTTGACCTGTTCATTTTCTCCACATTGTCCATATTCATGCTCTCCTCCACACCGTCCACATCTCATCTTAGCATGACACACACTAGCTATGTGCCCATAGCGTTGGCACTTGAAACAACGTACTGGGGGTGGCACGTAAGCTCTAACATAGAAGCTTAGATACCCAATCATGATTCTCTCTGGAAGGACCTCCTCTGCAAATTGCACTAGCACGGATTCGCTCTCAGTCTTTTCACCGTTCCTAAATGCCATCAATCTTTTCATCGTAGTGACAGTTCCTCCTTTTATTTCTCTTTTCAGATCATCTAAATTTTCTCCTCTTGGGATTCCTGTCACGACTCCTCTTGCCCCCTTCCGTTCTCCCACTTCGATTTTTTCCTTTATTATTTTGTTGCACAGTTTTTGCAATCGCATTGCTTTGTTCTTTTGCTCTCCATTTTTGCATTTAATCAACAGCCGTCCGTCCCTGAGCACCTTGGCTATCTCCACCTCTCCAATGTCCTTCTTTAATCCCTTAACCAGAGTCATCAAACTAATGTCATTCATATCTTGGTTTGATTTAAATGTATAAATTATCTTATATTCATCCATCATAACCCTTTTCCTCTTATCAACCTCTTCATCGTCTTCATGCACTCTTTTAGTACTCGCCTTTCCTTCACTCCCTCCTCTCCCCTTCTTTCCTCTCTCCCCTCTAGTCCTATCCATTTCCATACTATCCTCATACATCCCGTCACTATCCCCTTCCATCTCGATCCAGTCACAAAACAGCTTATGCTCAACCGCCAAAACAGATTTAGATACTCTCGCCGCCGCCAAATTCACTCCAAATGTTTGGTAGTTCCGCGTCTCTCCTCGTCTGTCCTTCCAGGTCACCACCCACTCGGTCAACCGGAATCACTCCGGTAATGTATGTTCTGGAAGTAGTTTGACATGTACTTCGGTATCAGGGAGGTGTAGCGGATTTTATAGACTATGCTCAGCGCAAGTTGATTTACTCTGTCCTCCACCCTGAGCCAGCTCAATTTGACGTGGAACAGATTTACTACACAATATCAAACCTTGGCCCTCCAGGGACTTAATAACGACCGATACAAATCGCCCAAGTCTATAAATCTGTACAGTTTGACACGTTAACGATTCACAGAGTTTGTAAACAAAACAACTAGCTAACCATGCTAACATTAGCATGATTAGCCTGTCGTTTGCTGCGTTCGAGTGCAACAAAGGTAAAATATAATGTGATTAAAGACACAGTGGTACGCGTGTTTATTATTTTACGCCAATTTAAAGCAGATAAAATGTGTCCACTCACCGAATCTCAGCGAGTTGAGCCCAAGTCGCAGTTGCTAATAGAATCTAGCCGTCATCAATCCATTCACCGGAAGTCGTATTTTGCTTCCGGGTGGCAGATTATAAAGCACACAAACCAACCACCGGAAGTTGTATTTTGCTACCGTGTGGCAGACACGAGAGTGCCCGATACCTCAATATGTGGCATGCAGCGCTTATCTGTAGTTTTTTTCTCAGAAAATATTATAACTTTTAACAAAATACATATTTAAAAAACAACATTTTCATAACTAACGAGTACGAACAGTAGTTTTAAAAAATGTGTTATGGAACAACCAACATATATCCACAATGTACATAAAAGTTTTCCACGATTTTACATCCATTAGTTTGAACAAATTATGACAGTAACAATATCTCAAGGAAATAAAATAAAAGCAAATACAAATGTTATTAAGACCTGTGATGAGATAGCGACTTGTCCGGGGTGTACATCGCCTTCCGTCCGAATGCAGCTGAAATAGGCTCTCACACCCCTGTGACCCCGAACGGGACAAGCGGTAGAAAATAAATAAATAAATAAATATATGCTGGAAAACAAAATTCAGAAAGACAAAAAACGGCTAATTATATATTTAAAACAATGTTCAATAAATATATAAAATTTAAGAGCTTGTGTACTTTTTAAATCATTTATCAAGATTTAATTCCATCATTTCAAACCATTAAGCCAATTAGACAATGAAGGTTTTACCTTCAGAAATTGACATTTACAGTGGGGCAAAAAAGTATTTAGTCAGCCATCGATTGTGCAAGTTCTCCCACTTAAAATGATGACAGAGGTCTGTAATTTTCATCATAGGTACACTTCAACTGTGAGAGACAGAATGTGAAAAAAAATCCAGGAATTCACATTGTAGGAATTGTAAAGAATTTATTTGTAAATTATGGTGGAAAATAAGTATCTGGTCACTTCAAACAAGAAAGAGCTCTGGCTATCACAGACCTGTAACTTCTTCTTTAAGAAGCTCTTCTGTCCTCCACTCGTTACCTGTATTAATGGAACTTGTATGAACTCGTTATCTGTATAAAAGACACCTGTCCACAGCCTCAAACAGTCAGACTCCAAACTCCACTATCGCCAAGACCAAAGAGCTGTTCAGGGACACCAGGAAAATAATTGTAGACCTGCACCAGACTGGGAAGAGTGTATCTACAATAGGCAAGCAGCTTGGTGTGAAAAAATCAACTGTGGGAGCAATTATCAGTAAATAGAAGACATACAAGATCACTGATAAGCTCCCTCGATCTGGGGCTCCACGCAAGATCTCATCCCGTGGGGTCAAAATGATCATGAGAACGGTGAGCAAAAATCCCAGAACCACACGGGGGGACCTGGTGAATGACCTGCAAAGAGCTGGGACCAAAGTAACAAAGGTTACCATCAGTAACGCACTACGCTGACAGGGAATCAAATCCTGCAGTGCCAGACGTGTCCCTCTGCTTAAGCCAGTGCATGTCCAGGCCCGTCTGAAGTTTGCCAGAGAGCACATGGATGATACAGCAGAGGATTGGGAGAATGTCATGTGGTCAGATGAAACCAAAATAGAACTCTTTGGTATAAACTCAACTCGTTGTGTTTGGAGGAAGAATACTGAGTTTCATCTCAAGAACACAATACCTACTGTGAAGCATGGGTGTGGAAACATAATTTTTCAGGGCTGTTTTTCTGCTAAGGGGGCAGGACGATTGAGCCGTTGACCAAATACTTATTTTCCACCATAATTTACAAATAAATTATTTAAAATTCCAACAATGTGAATTCCTGGATTTTTTTCACATTCTGTCTCTCACAGTTGAAGTGTGCCTATGATGAAAATTACACACCTCTGTCATCATTTTAAGTGGGAGAACTTGCACAATCGGTGGCTGACTAAATACTTTTTTGCCCCACTGTATGTATAAAAAACACAACCCAAAAGTGTCCAGCACTGTGGTATGTAGCATGCAGCACTTGTCTGTTGTTTTTTTTCTCATAAACTCTTTTATAACTTTCTACAAATTATATATTTAAAGAACAACATTTTCATAACGTGCTAACGAGTACGAACAGTAGTTTTTAGAAATGTGTTATCAAAATATCCACAATGTACATAAAGTCAAGGCACTTTCTGTAATTGATCATTTAAGTTAAAGTTAAAGTTAAAGTACCAATGATTGTCACACACACACTAGGTGTGGTGAAATTTGTCCTCTGTATTTGACCCATCACCCTTGATCACCCCCTGGGAGGTGAGGGGAGCAGTGGGCAGCAGCGGGGGCCACGCCCGGGAATCATTTTTGGTGATTTAACCCCCAATTCCAACCCTTGATGCTGAGTGCCAAGCAGGGAGGTAGTGGGTCCCATTTTTATAGTCTTTGGTATGACTCGGCCGGGGTTTGAAACCATTAAGCCACTAAGAAAATGAAGGTTTTACTTTCAGAAATCGACATTTATGTATAAAAATGTGCTTGTCGCATAATAATGTTGACAAAAAATGATATGTTACCATCGTTTAGAAATATGACAAATGTGATCTATTGAATTGTGAATGGGGAGTACGAACAGTAGGTGGTGGTGTGCTCTCCCACGTCATTGCAAACCAAACGAAGAACTCTCGTCGTGGCGTCACTTCCGGGTATTTCCAGTCTGCACACAGCGGCTCACTTCTCTGAGCTCTTCTGAATCTTCTCAGCTTTTCCCCAGGAGCGTCACACGTTTTGTCGGCGCGTTGACAACTGTGGGATCGCTTAGCAAGGTAACGGTTGTGCTATTGTTCGCTGACATTATTAGCTAGGCTTAGGCCAGAGAAATGCAATCACGATTAAGTTGAGTGCACCTTGTTGTAGAAATGTCACACGACTCCAACTCTTTCGCTTTTGTAATGACGACCGATAATAAACTAGCTAACATGGCTAGGAACTAATAGCGCCTCCCAGCTGGACGGTGACGTCACTCTATGACGTCGGCCCTCACGTGCCGTGTGATCACATAGTACGACTTATTCTACTCTCCAGAATGAATACAATTCTCAAATGAATAATGTCGTGTTATTGTTTAGAGGCAAGGAAAACTACCAGAGGTGGCGTTTACAAAACGTTTACTGAACAGTTTGGTAGCGAGTCATACAACACAGCGTCTCAACAGCAGTCAGCTCATTTACATACTCTTCCGGGTACGTTCCCGGGCACGCACCTAATTCGCTCATACATGCACGATGTCATGACGTCAACGTTACCCATATAATGACATTACACCACACCCCCCTTACTAAGGTTTGAAAAGACCCTCCACTGTAACATCTTTTCAAATAGCCTGAACATACAAAACCCCAAATAGCATTAACTGTTTTCTTGGTTAAGTCTTAATCCCAAATCACACATATTACAAATCACATTTCTTCTTTTCCCCCAAATACAAAATACAAATTTCTATTTACCTTTTTTTTTTTTCACAGAAAAGGAATATCACCTCTTTTCTCTTATTTATTTGTTTAGTCAAAAGAAATAATAAACTTTTTTTTTGTTTTAGCAAGATAAAACTCATAGCATACTTGCAATTAACATAAGCATCAGCAGCATATCTCACATTTTAACAGAACATAACAAAATCGTATTCCCTTTGATTTTTTTTTTTTTCTCACAGGTCTAGTCTCTGTGGCTTTCTAACTTCTCTGCCCGACCTTGTTCTCACACCAGTAGGTGTGCTCTGACATGGCTCTGGTGGAGACAGAGTTTCTGGGCCTGCACTCGGAGGAATGTCCCCCTGCACAGGCTGAGTCTCATCCTGAGGCCCCGGCATAGGCACGAGATGTTGACGGTTCCTTCTTCGAGTCCCTTGTGGCCCACACACCAGATAGGATCGTGGACTGGGGTGTACGGAAGTCACTGTCCCTTGTGCCTCTGCGTTGGTATCCCCAGGTGTCAACTTTGTGAGGACTCTTGTTCTGTGTCTCTCATTGAAACATTTTGCATCCATCAGTCGCTTCTCCCGCTCCTTCTGCTGGAGGGCCAGCAGGTCCGGTGAAGCTGGCTGTAACTTCTCAGGAAGGATCGGTACGGTGGTGCGAATGCAGCGCCCCATGTGCAACTGGGCAGGGCTGTAGCCATTACTCAGAGGGGTGGCCCTGTAGGCCATTAGGGCTAGATATGGATCTTTGGCCTTTTTAATCAGGTTTTTAACCGTTTGGACAGCACGCTCTGCCTCAGCGTTGCCTTGTGGGTACTTAGGGCTGCTGGTCACGTGCAAAAATCCGTAGTCTGCTGCAAATTGTTTCATCTCCTGTCCAGAGAACTGCGGCCCATTATCAGAAATGAACTGAAAAGGAATCCCGTTACGTGAGAACATTGATTTCAGGTGAACTATCACATCTGCTGACCTAGATGGGCTGAGAAGAGCAATTTCCACATATCTGGAAAAATAATCCACCACTAGCAGATAGGTTTTCTCATTCAAGGTGAATAGATCTGCTCCTAGCTTTTGCCAGGGCCCATCTGGGAGTTTGGTTGGCAGCAGTGGTTCTCTCGGATTAACCCTTTCCTTGATGCAGTCTCTGCAGTTGAGCACTAGCTCTTTCATTTGGTTGCTCAGTCCAGGCCACCACACTGTTTGACGTGCGCGTTCTCTGCACTTAACCACCCCCTGATGTCCCTCATGTATCTTGTCAAGAACATCATTTCGCATATTAGCAGGTATCACTAACCTTGTGCCATGCAGGAGTAGTCCGTTATGCACGCTCAGGTGCGCTCTCTCATACCAGTAGTGTTTGACTGGGCCCTGTAACTGATGTCTGTCCGGCCAGCCTTCGACACAGTACTCCATGACCTGAGCACAGACACTGTCAGCACACAGCTGCTCCTTGAGTTCCGTCTGATATTTATCACTTGTGAGAAGATGTTCCATCACAGAGTCAACGTAGATGTTAGTATCTTCCATTAGGTCTTTGCTCTTTCCACATTGCTTTGGAGCGGGGCACGAGAGAGTGTGTCAGCAGTTGTGAGGCTCTTCCCCGGTGTGTATGACATTGTATAGGAGTACCTCATTAAGCGCATCCTGAATCTTTGAATTCTAGGTGGCAGCGTGTCCAGTGCCTGCCCACCCAGTAGACTCACAAGAGGTTTGTGGTCCGTTTCCAGTTCAAAATGTAGGCCCAGGATGAAGTCGCTAAATCTCTCACAGGCCCATGTCAGCGCTAATGCCTCCTTTTCCAGCTGCGCATATCGCTGCTCGGTGTCAGTCAGGGACCTGGAAGCATACGCTACAGGTGACCAAACCTCTCTGTCCTTCTGGAGCATCACTGTGCCTAGCCCATAGGACGAGGCATCGGCTGGTATTTTCAGTGGCTTTTTAGGGTCGTAGAGCTGGAGGACCGGTGTTGTGGAGAGCTCCTCTTTGAGGCTGCAGTAAGCCCTCTGCTGTTCATGACCCCAGCACCACTGATTCTTTTTGGACAGCAGATCTCTGAGTGCTTTATCCTTCTCAGCCAGGTTAGGTAAAAATTTCCCTAACTGGTTCACCATTCCCAGGAAACTTCTGAGCTCGCTAATGTTAGTAGGCTCTTTCATGTCCCGCACAGCTCTGGTTTTATCCGGGTCCGGCTTCATGCCGTCTGCTGATATGACGTAACCTAGGAACTTGATCTCTCTCTTTCCAAACTCACATTTTGACATGTTGAGTGTGACCCCTGCTTTCACTGCTCTCTCCAGTACAGCATGCGTCCTGGCGTCGTGCTGCTGCTTTGTAGCCCCCCAGACTAGAACATCGTCCATGTGACACACTACGCCTTCGAGGCTAGAAGTAACTTCAGTCACCATCATGTTCTGAAAGTGCTCTGGGGCAGAGGAGATGCCGAAAGGCAGGCGGTTGAAATGGTAACGCCCGAATGGCGTGATGAAGGTAGTATAGAGAGCTGATTCTTTGGCCAGGGGAATCTGCCAGAAACCCATGTTTGCGTCCAGCTTGGTGAAATAATGTGCTCCTGTGAGCATGCCTAGCGTTTGCTCTACAGAGGGAAGGATATATTTTTCTCGGCACACTGACACATTTAGTGGTGTCAAGTCCACGCAGATGCGAACTTCCTCTTTGTTCTTCTTTGGAGCCACCACCATACCGCAACACCAGTCTGTTGGTTCTTCAATGCGGCTGATGACCCTCAGATTTTCCATCCTCTCCAGCTCTTTTTTTTTACTTTGTCCATGAGTGGCAATGGGACTCGGCGCGGCACTTTAAGGGAAAACGGTATAGCGTCAGGCTTGAGTTTAATTGTGTACGGCTTCTGAACCAGCCCGAGCCCATCAAAGAGTTTAGGATAAGTCTGTTTTACTGACTCTTGATTTATAGCATCAACTCTGGCCACTAATTTGAGGCTTACTTAAGCTGGCCAGCTCAATAGTGCCACCTGTAGGCCTTTCACTACAAAAATCCTCTCTGTGATTTCCCTGTCTTTGTAAGAAAGTGTTTCTGTGGCTGACCCCAGAACAGTTAATTTAGCACCACCCGGCCCATAGAGTGGTTTAAGGGATTTTTCTAGCTCCCCCTTTCTGTGTGTAACGCTCTTATATACCTGCTCAGAAATGGCTGGGACATCTGCTCCGGTGTCTATTTTAAAGGACACTGTGCTGCCCCTTATGCTTATGTCAGCCATCCATGGGTCCTCTCCAGAGGCTACTACACCTAAAAACAGTCCATCCACATCTTCAGCAACTTCATGTACATTTTTGGTAGATCTGCACACCTTTCCAAAATGGCCACGTTTTCCACAGTTGTGGCAATCTGCACTTTTAGCTGGGCACTGTGACACTGGGTGAGAGGGTGATTTTCTACATTTTCCACATGCTTTATTTTCCGCTCTGTGCTGCAGAGATTTATCAGGTTTCCAGTTTTTGTTCTGTTCTTGAGTCTGATCTTTGTTTCTGAATTTGTTTTGTTTCCCCCTCTTAAAATGCATAGCATCCATGGCTGGCTTGCTGGCACTTAACTCTCTCAGATCAGGCTGTTGCCTCTTTATTTCTTCAGACTGCCTGGCCATTGTGATGGCTTTAACTAGAGTGAGGTCTTTATCCAGTTGCATTCTCTCTGACAGGGATGAATCTTTAAGACCCACTACTAGTCTGTCTCTTAATAGGTCGTCATGCAGATCCCCATATTCACAATTCTCTGCTAGAGCATACAGTGCTGTGATGAATGCGTCCACTGACTCTGAAGGCTGTTGTACTCTTTTGTTGAATTTGGCACGTTCATATATGACATTTTTCTTCGGGATAAAAAAACTTGCCAAATCCGTTTTTAACTGTAGCATATCGTTGTCGCTGCTCGGCTGTTAAATCAAGCCCTCGTAGCACGTCGTCAGCCTCATCCCCCATACAGTACACCAGTGTATTTACCTGGTTCGCTTCGGAGGAGGAGTTCAGGTTGCTCGCCAGTCTAAAACGTTCAAACCTCCTTATCCACTTCTCCCACTCGTGTGGCTTTGTGAAGTCGAAAGGCTCCGGTGGTTTGATGGTGAACGTTGCCGTCGTAGGTGCCGCTATCCCCGCCTGGGCTGCCCCTGCGTTCCCCCGCGGCTGCGGAGGTGCGACCCCCCCTTCCTGATCACTCATGCCGGCTTGTTGTGTGCGCGGTCCTCTGTCCAATAAAAAAAACACGTCCCGTCGCTCAAAGTAATCCCACTTCTGACACCATGTTGTGTTATTGTTTAGAGGCAAGGAAAACTACCAGAGGTGGCGTTTACAAAACGTTTACTGAACAGTTTGGTAGTGAGTCATACAACACAGCGTCTCAACAGCAGTCAGCTCATTTACATACTCTTCCGGGTACGTTCCCGGGCACGCACCTAATTCGCTCATACATGCATGATGTCATGACGTCAACGTTACCCATATAATGACATTACACCACAAATAATAGACCTGACGCTGATACATTTTGTGTATGCACAAACGTTCATGTCATTTCCAAAACAGAAAGTGCAAGATTGTCAGACACATTTTAAGTGTCGAATAAAAATGAGCTTCATAATAGGAAATCAAATAGTATTCGTCCTTCGCTATGTGGTAGGTTGCTACGGACGTTATTAAATTTTGTTGTTGACTATTTTATTCATACGGTGTTGATCTTGAAATGTTTGCCGCTGCATTTTGATGGTGTGGGCGTGTGGCACCAAATGGAGATGTTGACAAGCGGAGTAAGCACTCTTCATTCTCTAGCGGGTGACTTTTCAAATGATGCTACATATTAGCAGTAATGCTACATTTTGTAGCAAAGCATGTGCCGCATGCTTGACAAATTACGGTTGTCTGTTCAACATATTCCCACTTGAAGCCAAACCACCGCCAGACGATGGAACCCCTGCTGTTTTTCTTGGGAATTACTTCTTCCTTCATTCGCACCATCTTTTTCTCATATTACCACTCGCACGGCTCTGTTAGCATCATAGCTAATGTTACCCATGCTGCTACCTGTCTGCTCCACGAAGGCGTATACGTATGTGACATGTGACATATGTAAAAAAAGTGCGCTTGTCTGTGAGAAGGAGAGACAGGAACGAGCGAGAAGAGCCTGTAATGTAATGCTCGCATCTAAAAGCAACTGTGTGAGAATGTATACTCAAATATCATGATATAGTCATTTTCTGTATCGCACAGAGACAAACCTGCGATATATTGTGTATATCGATATATCGCCCAGTCCTATGACCAATATAAGTTTAAGACTAGATGTGACCAATCTAAGTCTAAGACTAAATGTGACCAGTCTAAGACAATATGTGACCAATCTAAGTCTAAGACTAGATGTGACCAATCTAAGTCTAAGACTAGATGTGACCAATCTAAGTCTAAGACTAAATGTGACCAGTCTAAGACAAGATGTGACCAATCTAAGTCTAAGAAGAGATGTGACCAATCTAAGTCTAAGAAGAGATGTGACCAATCTAAGTCTAAGACGAGATGTGACCAATCTAAGACTAAATTATATTACTTCATGGACCAATATCTCATTGGTCACACAAAGACACGCCATCTTCTTCACACTTGTCCAATCAGAAAGGATTGAATTTTAATTTTCCTGAAGGAATCAATAAATTACCATCTATCTATCTATCTATCTATCTATCTATCTATCTATGAACATGGAGCGTGATCCAAAGGGACCCAGGATGTCATAGCCATGGACTGACGATTGGTTGATTGGTTGATTGATTGATTGATTGATTGATTCATCCGCAGGAACCCAGGATGTCATAGTCATGGACTGACATGATTGATTGATTGATTGATTGATCAGGACTAGGGTTTTGGCGTCCAGATGGGGAACAGCGCGCTAAAGTCCCACCTGGAGATGTCCCAGAAGACGGGAGTGTTCCAGCTGACTGGACGAAGCCTTCAGGAGGTGAGAAAACTTCCGAGAACGTAGTGGAAATGTCATGTCTTGATTTGGGTCTTTTTGGGCTTCAGTTTCCTGAGGAGCTTCAACGGCTCACCTCCAACCTGAGAACTCTTGACCTGTCAAACAACAAACTGGAATCACTTCCCCCTTTCATAGGAAACTTTGCACAGCTCAGAAGTTTGACACTCAACTCCAACCGACTGGGTCAGTCACTCCCTCTTTGTGGTGTGGAACCATGGTCCGCCTCATGGTCCATGTGTTGTTTGTCCTCAGGCGGACTTCCCACCGAGATTGGAAATCTGAAGAAACTGGAGACTCTGAGTCTCAGCACCAACCGGATCCAACAGCTGCCTCCAACCTTGGACCACCTCAAAGCCCTGCGGACCCTCATTCTGGCAGGGAACCGTATCTCGGAGTTCCCCAAGGGACTGGGTGGCCTGAGACAGCTAGACCTGTTAGATTTGTCCCGGAACCAAATTCAGAGCGTCCCATCATACGTGTCGGAGCTGCAGGCCATTGAAATCAACCTCAACCAGAATCAGGTACCAGTGTCACACCATCACAAGGTGGTTCTAGTCACAAAAGGGAGAAGCAGCTAGCACACAATGAAGTCAAGTACCACAAGCAGGTAGCACACCATGAAGTCCAGATCCACAAGCAGGTAGCACACCATGAAGTCCAGAACCACAAGCAAGTAGCACACAATGAAGTCCAGAACCACAAATATGTAGCACACCATGAAGTCCATAACCGCAAGCAGGTAGCACACAATAAAGTCCAGAACCACAAGCAGGTAGCACAACATGAAGTCCAGAACCAGAAGCAAGTAGCACACAATGAAGTCCATCACAACCAGAACCACAAGCAGGTAGCACTCCATAAAGTCCAGAACCACAAACCGGTAGCACACCATAAAGTCCAGAACCACAAACAGGTAGCACATCATGATATCCAGAACCACAGGCAGGTAGCAAACCATGAAGTCAAGAACCACAAGCAGGTAGCACACCATGAAGTCCCGAACCACAAGCAGGTAGCACACCATGAAGTCCCGAACCACAAGCAGGTAGCACACCATAAAATCCAGAACCACAAGCAGGTAGCACACAATTGAAGTCTAAAACCACAAGCAGATAGCACACCATGAAGTCCAGAACCACAAACAGGTAGCACATCATGATATCCAGAACTACAAACATGTAGCACACCATGAAGTCCAGACCCACAAACAGGTAGCACACCATGAAGTCCCGAACCACAAGCAGGTAGCACACCATGAAGTCCCGAACCACAAGCAGGTAGCACACCATAAAATCCAGAACCACAAGCAGGTAGCACACAATTGAAGTCTAAAACCACAAGCAGATAGCACACCATGAAGTCCAGAACCACAAACAGGTAGCACATCATGATATCCAGAACCACAAACATGTAGCACACCATGAAGTCCAGACCCACAAACAGGTAGCACACCATGAAGTCCAGTACCACAAGCAGGTAGCACACCTTGAAGTCCAGACCCACAAACCGGTAGCACACCATGAAGTCCAGAACCACAAACAGGTAGCACGCCATGAAGTCCAGAACCACAAGTCAAGTGTTTCAGTTCTTTGGGTGTTGCTGGTCTTTCAGATCTCAGTGGTGGCAGAAGAAGTGTCGCGATGTCCTCGTCTTAAAGTCCTGCGAGTGGAAGAAAACTGTCTGGACTTGTCCTCCATTCCTTTGTCCATCCTCAGCCAGTCCCACGTGTCTCTCTTCTCTGTGGAGGGAAACCTCTTTGAGGTCAAGAGTCTGCGGGACCTGGACGGATACGACAAGGTGCTAATGTGCTAGCTAGGCTAACAAATATGGCAGATACCACAAGTTGCTAATGTGATAGCTAGGTTAACAAATATTACATGTACTATAAGGTGCTAATGTGATAGCTAGGCTGACAAATATTACAAATACGACAAGGTGTTAATTTGCTAACAAATATTACAGATACAACAAAATGCTAATGCGCTAGCTAGGCTGACAAACATTACAAATACGACAAGGTGCAAATAATGCGGGTTAGGGTTAGATTATAGGCTAGCTAATTTTCTAGCTAGGCTAATAATTATTATATGTAGCTAGAAATTTTGATGGGCCTGCTATCTGTGCCGTTAACCTTTGGCCCAGGATTGATTGAAGCTAAAAAGATGGTATAAGTGTTAACATAAAATGAGTTAGCGTCTCTTGTTAGTTAGCGATTCTGGACCACCATCCGCCGCCTCAGGAAAGGGAGCAGTGCAGTGTCAACACCGCGTATGGTGAGGATGGTGTTCTGCTGACCTCAACTGCGGATGTTGTGGATAGGTGGTAGGGAATACTTCGAAGACCTCCTCAATCCTACGAACTCATCTTCCTATGAGGAAGCAGTGCCTGGGGAATCTGTGATGGGCTCTCCTATTTCTGGGGCTGAAGTTGCCGGGGTAGTTAAAAAGCTCCTCGGTGGCAAGGCGGTGGATAAGACCCGCCCGGAGTTCTTTAAGGTTCTGGATGCTGTGGCGTTGTCTTGGTTGACAAGACTCTGCAACATTGCGTGGACATCGGGGGCAGTACCTCTGGTTTGGCAGACCTGGGTGGTGGTTCCTCTCTTTATGAAGGGGAACCAGAGGGTGTGTTCCAACTATCATGGGATCACACTCCTCAGCCTTCCTGGTAAGGTATATTCAGGTGTACAGGAGAGGAGGCTACACCGGATAGTCGTACATCAGATTCAGGAGGAACAGTTTGGTTTTCGTTCTGGTCGTGGAACTGTGGACCAGCTCTATACTCTCGGCAGGGTCCTTGAGGGTGCATAGGAGTTTACCCAACCAGTCTAAATGTGCTTTGTGGACTTGGAGAAGGCATTCGACTGTTAACCCCGGGAAGTCCTGTGGGGAGTGCTCAGAAGTATGGGATGTCGGACTGTCTGATTGTGGCGGTCCACTCCCTGTATGATCAGTGTCAGAGCTTGGTCTGCATCGCCGGCAGCAAGTCGGACCCGTTTTCAGTGAGGGTTGGACTCCGCCAAGGTTGCCCTTTGTCACCGATTCTGTTCATAACTTTTATGGACAGAATTTCTAGGCGCAGTCAGGGCTTTGAGGGGATCCGGTTTGGTGGCTGCAGGATTAGGTCTCTCCTTTTTGCAGATGATGTGGTCCTGATTGCTTCATCTGACCAACATCTTCAGCTCTCACTGGATCGGTTCACAGCCGAACGTGAAGCGACTGGGATGAGAATCAGCACCTCCAAATCCGAGTCCATGGTTCTCGTCTGGAAAAGGGTGAGGAATTATTTCCCCAAGTGGAGGAGTTAAAGTACCTCAGCGTATTGTTCACGAGTGCGGGAAGAGTGAACAGTGAGGTCGACAGGCGGACCGGTGCGGTTTCTTCAGTAATGCGGACGCTGTATCGATTCGTTGTGGTAAAGAAGGAGCCTAGCCGGAAGGCAAAGCTCTCAATTCACCGGTCGATCTACGTTCCCATCCTCACCTATGGTCATGAGCTTTAGGTTATGACCAAAAGGACAAGATCACGGGTACAAGCGGCTGAAATGAGCTTCCAACGCCGTGTAGCGGGGCTCTCCCTTAGAGATAAGGTGAGAAGCTCTGCCATCCGTGAGGAGCTCAAAGTAAAGCTGCTGCTCCTCCACATCAAGAGGAGCCAGATGAGTTGGTTTGGGCATCTGGACAGGATGCCACCTGAACGTCTCTCTCGGGAGGTGTTTCGGGCACGTCCGATCGGAAGGAGGCCACGGGGAAGACCCAGGACACGTTGGGAAGACTATGTCTCCCTGCTGGCCTGCTAATGCCTCGGGATCCCCCGGGAGCAGTTAGACAAAGTGGCTGGGAAGAGGGAAGTCTGGGTTTCCCTGCTTAGACTGCTGCCCCCGCGACTCGACCTCGGATAAGCGTAAGGAGATTGATGGATGGATGGATGGAGTTAGCGTCTTCTAAGATGGCGCCAAGTTTCAATGGCCATAAATTAAAAGGCTAGCGTAAAGGGTTAGCATGCTAACATATGTTAGCATAAATTCAGTTAATATACTTGTAAGATGCCACCAAGTTTCAAACCCATAAGTTAAAATGCTAGCATAAATTGCTAGCATGTTAACATCGGATACGTTAACATACTTCTAAGATGGTGCCAAGTATCAAAAGCTAAGATTTTAAGGTTTAAATTAAAATAGCAATAATGCTGGCATAAAACGTTAGCACGTTAACATAGGATAAGTTACCATGTTTCTAAGATGGCGCCAAGTATCAAAAGCCATGATTTTTAGGTTTAAATAAATTTAGCAATAATGCTGGCATACCTTAGCATACTTCTCAGATGGCGCTGTCACGCCAAATTTCTTCTCCCTACAAAAACCTTCCCCCGCCCCATTTACTTCCGGGGTCATGATTAATACAGACGTTTTGTTAACGCTATATTATAAACATATAACGCTATATTATAAACATATAACGCTATATTATAAAAATACAGACGTTTTGTTAACGCTATATTATAAAAAAAATTAAAAAACAATTAACAAACACAAGCTATGGGATGACATAAGAGGAAACGTGACCCCGGAAGTAAATGCGTCATACCATAGCTTGTGTTTGTAAATTGTTCTTTTTTTTTTTTATACTATAGCGTTAACAAAACGTCTGTATTTTTATAACATAGCGTTATATTTTTATAATATAGCGTTAACAAAACGTCTGTATTAATCATGACCCCGGAAGTAAATGGGGGGGGGGATTTGGCTTGACAGCGCCAAGTTATAATGTTAGCATAAAACATTAGCATGTTAACCGGATACGTTAATGAACTTCAAAGTATCAAAAGCTATGATTTTTAAATGCTAGCATGAAATGTTAGCATTCTCAAGTTGGCATGTAAACATTAGAGAAGTTAGCATTTGTCTAAGATGGTGCGAAGAATCAATTCCCAATCCATAGTTTTTATGGAATACAATTGGTTCAAATCCAAACATAAAAGGTTGGCATGCTAACGTAGGAAAAGTTGGCACACTTCACAGATGGCACCAAGGATCAAAATCTATATATTTTTTTGTTTTAACAAATACAATTAGTTCAAATCCTAGCATAAAATGTTAGCATGCGATCATGGGAAAGTTGGCACACTCGAACATTTAGGTGTAATGTCAATGTGGGGACAGTATGGTCACACTGTATTATTCCAAGTAGTACACAAGTACAAGTACTACTGTGGTACATCATGGTGTGACAGGATGTCTTCTCTCCTCAGTACATTGAGTATTATTATTATTATTGGCCTGCAAGTGCCCATTCACATGCTGCAAGACGCAGTCAATGGGTGCTTGCAACGCAAACAGCCCATATTGTTATTTCTCATACAGTGGGGCAAAAAAGTATTTAGTCAGCCACCGATTGTGCAAGTTCTCCCACTTAAAATGATGACAGAGGTCTGTTATTTTCAGCATAGGTACACTTCAACTGTAACTGACAGAATGTGAAAAAAAAAATCCGGGAATTCACATTGTAGGAATTTTAAAGAATTTATTTGTAAATTATGGTGGATAATAAGTATTTGGTCAGCCATTCAAAGCCCTCACTGATGGAAGGAGGTTTTGGCTCCAAATATCACAATTCATGGCCCCATTCATTCTTTCCTTAACATGGATTAGTCGTCCTGTCCCCTTAGCAGAAAAACAGCCCCAAGGCATGATGTTTCCATCCCCATGCTTCACAGTAGGTGTGGTGTTCTTGAGATGCAACTCAGTATTCTTCTTCCTCCAAACACGACAAGTTGAGTTTATACCAAAATGGATACATGGATGATGCAGCAGAGGATTGGGAGAATGTCATGTGATCAGATGAAACCAAAATATAACTTTTTGGTATAAACTCAACTCGTCGTGTTTGGAGGACGAAGAATACTGAGTTGCATCTCAAGAACACCATACCTACTGTGAAGCATGGGGGTGGAAACATCATGCTTTGGAGCTGTTTTTCTGCTAAGGGGACAGGACGATTGATCCGTGTTAAGGAAAGAATGAATGGGGCCATGTATCGTAAAATTTTGAGCCAAAACCTCCTTCCATCAGTGAGAGCTTTGAATGGTTGACCAAATACTTATTTTCCACCATAATTTACAAATAAATTCTTTAAAATCCTACATTGTGAATTCCTGGATATTTTTTTTCATATTCTGTCTCTCACTGTGAAGTGTACCTATGATGAAAATTACAGACCTCTGTCATAATTTCAAATGGGAAAACTTGCACAATCGGTGGCTGACTAAATACTTTTTAGCCCCACTGTACTTCAAACTTTATTATGGGACTGCTGCAATGCAAGCAGGCCCATATTGTTTTTGGTCATACTTCAAGCTTTATTATGGGACTGCTGCAATGCAAGCAGGCCCATATTGTTATTGGTCATACTTCAAGCTTTATTATGGGACTGCTGCAATGCAAGCAACCCATTCACATGCTGCAAGCAGCCGTGAATGGGTTGCTTGCATGTATATTGCATATTGTTATAGCTCATACTTCAAACTTGATTATTGAATTGCTTGTACCGCACGTTTCTCTTACCGCCACTACGAGACGAACCGGCCAGAGCACCCCCACATGTGTTATACCGCCGAAAAGGTCTCGTTTGCGCCGATGGGTAGAATTTAAATTGGGAACATTTTGTGTTACCATGGCAACGCTATTAACAAAAAATACAAAAACACCTTTTGTTGAATACAGGATGAACCGGCCAACGAACCGCCACATATGTTATACCGTTGGAATGGTCTCGTTTGCGCCGATGGGCCTCTCTTAAATTGGGCACATTTCAAGTTACCATGGTGATGCTATTCAAGAATAAATAAAAAAGTGGGCCATTTGAATAAGAATGTAACTTTTATAATGGGTAATTTTCCAGCACACCTGCTAGATGACCTCCTCTGGTAGCTCAGCCATTCTTTCATGTAGCTCGGTGCTTAACGTCTCATTTTGTTCACACACTTGTGTACTTTAAACCTGGCTAAAAGGTTTTAATGTCCAATGTTTGGTTTTGGCTGGATGGCCATCGGAGTGAGGCGAGCGCCATCGGCTCAGCCTTTCCCCATTAAAGCGGATGGCTCACACTGTAATTTACTAGAGGCTGTAAACCCAGAATATTTGCTTTTTTGGGGTGAACAAACTGTTGTCACGGCGACATCTTTTATGCCACTGTTATGTGTTTTGGTGAAGACATTGACACACTTGTCCTCTCTCAGAAAAAGTCACTTTTATGGAGCTCATGTGTCCCATGTGGCTTCTGCTGGGCCTCAAAGCCAAGAAAGTCAGCTAAATCTCTCAGAGGCCTAATGTTAAGATTGCAGCACCAAACAACACACAAATTATTATTTTCCTACTCACTCTAACTCGGCCATTTCTCCACTTATCGGAAATCTGAGAACACCGAAACGTTCCTCAAAGCCTTGAGGCGCTCACTGTTTTCACGAAAAGTTGATAGCTTTAAGCGTTTGCCAACAATTAGATATTGTTTGGCATGAAGTTTTTCTACAAATCCTCCATTACTTCCTGTCATTGCGTAATAGTAGCAGCCTCATCTAATAACATGAATTCCTCTGATGTCACGTGACAGCCCCCCCCCCGCAGCTATCTTAGTCTGTTACAGTGTTAACAGATCATATCTGTCGGAAAGGTCACGTTCGTGTCGACAGGCGTATCTTAAATTGGGAACATTTCCTGTTACCATGGCGACGCTATTTACAAATAAACAAAAACATGGAGTTAACAGTTCAATGGGCACACAACATCAATACATCAACAAATACTGCATTTTGGTATTTGTTCTTACCCAGTCATGTGCTAGCTTCCTAACGTTAGAGTGCTAGTATGCTAACATTAGCATGGCTACGTTTCCAGCTAATAATACACTTTTTGTGTGTAATTCTGCACACCATACACCTTACAGTAATATAACTTGTAATGTGACACATGTTAACTGCTAGCGTGCTAATGATAGCATGCTAACACGCTAACATCAAAGCGCTAACTTTTTGTTTGCAAATTTTACAATTTTTTTGGGTCTAATTCCGCAGCCATACACCTTACACTCTTACAAATTGGTATTTGAAACATGCTAACTGTATGCATGTTTATGTTAGTATGCTAACATTAACATGTTAGCTTTTGAGCTAATTTTTGAATGAGCTAGTTTTCCAAATGTTTACCCCAGAGTCATATAACTTGGTACGTGACACTTGTTAACTGTTAGAATGCTAGCATACTTGTGAGAACGTTAGCATGCTAGCTTTTTTTTGCTAGCGTATCTCATATTAGCATGCTAGCTTATCTGCTACATTCTATGTCAATTCCACCAAATACTGCATTTAGGTATTTTTTTCTTACCCAGTCATTTGCTAGCTTCGTAACATTAGCATTACATCGTTCCCAGCTGATATAACACTTTTTTATCTATTTTTGCAGGCATATACCTTAGAGCAGTGGTCCCCAACCACCGGGCTCGTTTGGTACCGGGTCGCAGAAGAATTTTTTATACATTTTTTATTTTATTTAAAATTTATCCCTTTCATGAAAAAGAAAAAAAGACCACAAATCTGCCCCCCCCCCTCCCCTATTTTCCCCCCGGCCGGGCCGCGGGACAAATTATCAAGCGTTGACCGGTCCGCAGCTACAAAAAGGATGGGGATAACTGCCTTAAAGTAATATAACTTGGAATGTGACACATGTTAAGAGTTAGCATGCTAGCACGCTAACATCAGAGTGATAACGTTTTTGCTAATTTACGCTTTTTTGTGTAATTCTGTAGTCATACACCTTACAGTCATAAAACTTGGTATTTGAAACATGCTAACTGAATGCATGTTTATGTTCGCATGCTAACATTAAAGTGGTAATTTTTTACGCTCATTTTGCAACCGTTTACTCTCGAGTCATATTAATTCGAATGTGACACTTGTTAACTGCTAGCATGATAATGTTAGCATGCCACCATACTATTATGAACATGCTACATTTTTAGCCAATGTTTTTATGCTGTATTTAGACCGCCATACACCTTGCAGTCATATAACTTGGTATGTGACACATGCTAACTGATAACATGTTAAAGTTAGCTTGCTAATATGCTAAAATTAGCATGCTAACTTTTTTGCGCTAGTTTTGCAACCGTTTACCCCAGAGTCATGTAGCTTGGTACGTGACACTTATAAACTGTCTGCATTCAAACAATAGCATGCTACCAAGCTAACTTAAGCATGCCAATTTTTTATTTCCAATTGTACTTTTTTTTTTTTTTTTAGAAAGAGCTAGGCCGAAAGGCAACGCTCTCAATTTACCGGTTAATCTACGTTCCCATCCTCACCTATGGTCATTAGATTTGGGTTATGGCCGAAAGGACAAGATCATGGGTACAAGCGGCCTAAATGAGTTTCCTCCGCCGGGTCGCGGGGCTCTCCCTTAGAGATAGGGTGAGAAGCTCTGCCATCCGGGAGGAGCTCAAAGTAAAGCCACTGCTCCTTCACATTGAGAGGAACCAGATGAGGTGGTTCGGGCATCTGGTCAGGATGCCACCCGAACGCCTCCCCAGGGAGGTATTTTGGGCACGTCCGGAAGACGCGTTGGGAAGACTATGTCTCCCGGCTGGCCTGGGAACGCCTCGGGATTCCCCTGGAAGAGCTGGACGAAGTGGCTGGGGAGAGGAAAGTCTGGGCTTCCCTGCTTAGACTGCTGCCTACGCGACCTGACCTCGGATAAGCGGAAGAAGATTGATGAATGGATGAATGTACAAAACCCGTTTCCATATGAGTTGGGAAATTGTGTTACATGTAAATATAAACGGACTACAATGAATTGCAAATGCTTTTCAACCCATATTCAATTGAATGCACTACAAAGACAAGATATTTGATGTTCAAACTCATAAACTTTAGATTTTTTTGGGCAAATAATAATTAACTTAGAATTTCATGGCTGCAAAATGTGCCAAAGTAGTTGGGAACGGGCATGTTCACCACTGTTACATAATATTTTCTTTTAACAACACTCAATAAACATTTGGGAACTGAGGAAACTTATTGTTGAAGCTTTGAAAATGGAATTCTTTCCCATTCTTGTTTTATGTAGAGCTTCAGTCGTTCAACAGTCCGGGGTCTCTGCTGTCGTATTTTACGCTTCATAATGCGCCACAAATTTTCGATGGGAGACAGGTCTGGACTGCAGGCAGGCCAGGAAAGTACCCGCACTCTTTTACTACAAAGCCATGGTGTTGTAACACGTGGCTTGGCATTGTTTTTTTAAATAAGCAGGGACGTCCATGATAACGTTGCTTGGATGACAACATATGTTGCTCCAAAACCTGTATGGACCTTTCAGCGTTAATGGTGCCGTCACAGATGTGTAAGTTACCCATGCCTTGGGCACTAATGCACCCCCATACCATCACAGATGCTGGCTTTTGAACTTTGCGCCTATAACAATCCGGATGGTTATCTTCCTCTTTGTTCTGGAGGACACCACGTCCACAGTTTCCAAATATAATTTGAAATGTGGACTCGTCAGACCACAGAACACTTTTCCACTTTGCATCAGTCCATCTGAGATGAGCTCGGGCCCAGCGAAGCCGGCGGCGTTCCTTGGTGTTGTTGATAAATGGGTTTTGCTTTGCATAGTAGAGTTTTAACTTGCACTTACAGATGTAGCGACCAACTGTAGTTACTGACAGTGGTTTTATGAAGTGTTCCTGAGCCCATGTAGTGATATCCTTTACACACTGATGTCGGTTTTTGATGCAGTACCACCTGAGGAATCAAGGTCCGTAATATCATCGCTTACGTGCAGTGATTTCTCCAGATTCTCTGAACCTTTTGATGATTTTACGGACTGTAGATGGTAAAATCCCTAAATACCTTGCAATAGCTCGTTGAGAAATGTTGTTCTAAATCTGTTCGACAATTTGCTTACAAATGGTGACCCTCGCCCCATCCTTGTTTGTGAATTACTTAGCATTTCATGGAAGCTGCTTTCATACCCAATCATGGCACCCACCTGTTCCCAATTAGCCTGCACACCTGTGGGATGTTCCAAATAAGTGTTTGATTAGCATTCCTCAACTTTATCAGTATTCATTGCCACCTTTCCCAACTTCTTTGTCACGTGTTGCTGGCATCAAATTCTAAAGTTAATGATTATTTGCAAAACAATTTTTTTTAATCAGTTTTAACTTCAAATATGTTGTCTTTGTAGCATATTCAACTGAATATGGGTTGAAAATGATTTGCAAATCATTGTCCATCCATTTTCTACCGCTTATTCCCTTTGGGGCCGTGGGGGGCGCTGGTGCTTATCTCAGCTACAATTGGGCGGAAGGCGGGGCCACCCTGGACAAGTCGCTACCTCATCGCAGGGCCAACACAGATAGACAGACAACATTCACACACTAGGGCCAATTTAGTGTTGCCAATCAACCTATCCCTAGGTGCATATATTTGGAAGTGGGAGGAAGCCGGAGTACCCGGTGAGAACCCACGCAGTCACGGGGAGAACATGCAAACTCCACACAGAAAGATCCCGAGCCCGGAATTGAATCCAGGACTACTCAGGACCTTCGTATTGTGAGGCAGACGCGCTTTATATTTACATCTAACACAATTTTCCAACTCATATGGAAACGGGAATTGTACTTTTTTTTCTTTGTATTTCGCAGCCATATACATTTGAGTCGTATAACTTGGCATATGAAACACGCCGACTGTTATCATGCTATCATTAGCACACATGCTATGTGTTATCATTGATGTGTAAACATGCTACTGTTTTAGGCCGATTCTGTGGCTCATTTTGTACAGTAACACTTAAAACTCCCGGATTCAGACACTTGGCACCATCTAATAAGTACGGCACAGATAGCAGGCCCATCAAAATATCCGCAGGAATCTAATTATTATAATTATTATTATTATTATGTCTTCTCTCCTCAGTACATGGAGTATTATTATTATTATCATTATGATGATGATGTCTTCTCTCCTCAGTACATTGAATGTTATAATTACTATTACCATTATGATGATGATGTCTTCTCTCCTCAGTACGTTGAATGTTATAATTATTATGATGGTGATGATGATGTCTTCTCTCCTCAGTACATGGAGCGTTTCACCGCCAACAGGAAGAAGTTTGCCTGAAAGCCACTTCCTGCGGACACAAGTGGGCGGGGCCAATGTTCTCCCAGCAGAAAGGAAACAGTGTCATCAGCTGACCTGTCATGGCGGCCCACGTTGCCATAGCGACGCGCTTGTTGCAGCCAGCAAAAACAGGAAATGAAGCAAGAAGCTATTAGACAGTTCATGTGGAAGATGATGTCATCATCTGACGCCAATGACATGAGAATGGAAGTAAGCCCCTCCCCTCCCACGTGCTAGCTTTGTCTTCACTGTCAAGCTAGCCACGGTAATAAATTAACTTTCAAAATAAAAGCATACATCTGAAGGAATAAAGTAGTTTATCTCGGACATAAAGGTTATTGCAAGTATTGTCTAGTTATTTTGGATATGAATATTATATGCATGAAGCAAAAGTATTTTATTCAAAATGTGACAAAGTTTGAATAAACGTCAGTTATGCTCCAAAGCATTTTATTTTGAAAGCGCTGGATCGCGCATCCGGTGTGGTGTGACGTCATCAATCTCGGCAAACACTTGCCTGCTCTCGGAGTTGGTTGAAGTTTCTTCGAAGCAGCGACCTTTTGTTTTTCTTGCTTTTCCCTTTTATTGGACGGCCGGAAGTCGGAGCCCAGCAAGCGCGTACATGTGCGCGTGTTCCAAGTGCTCTTTGTCCCCCGCGCGCGACCTGCACGGAACAACAACCACAACATGCTCGCGCGCGTTCAAGTTCTGGTCCTGGTTCTGCTCTGCTCGGACGGCTTGAGTGCTGGCGGTGAGTCCAAATGCTCTTTGAAGTGATTTCATGTAACGTCATGGTCAGCTGTGAGCATGCGCACTGGAGTAAGTCAAGTGTGCGTCGGTCAGGTGTGACGTTCACCAAGCATCCCGCCAACCAGACGGCGTCTCAAGGCCACGGCGTGCGTGTGGGCTGCGCCGTGGAAGGTGTGGAGGAACCGGAAGTGGTATGGATGAAGGACGGCCAGCAGCTGCTGGGCAGCGACCAGATGTTCATCTCGCTGGGAGACCAGCACTGGGAGACTTTCCACAGGTGTGTAGTGGCAGGTCATGTGACCACGGTCCACAATCCTTTGTGTAAGCCGCACTGATCCCACTGGAATCCAGGCGCACATGACCAGGCCTGTTGTCCCTTCCAGCCTGAAGGCCGTCCAACAGCAGGACGCGGGTCAGTACTGGTGTGAGGTGGACTTCAACGGCACCACCTTCTCCTCCCAGCGGGCCTGGATCACAGTGGAAGGTGAGTGGTTGGTGGAGGTGGTCACTTCCTGTTTAGTGCGTGGGGGAGGTGGTCATTTCCTGTTTAGTGGTTGGGGGGGTGGTCACTTCCTGTTTAGCGTGTGGGGCAGGTGGTCACTTCATGCTTAGTGAGTGGGGAGTTGGTCACTTCCTGTTTAGTACGTGGGGGGGTGGGTCACTCCCTGCTTATTGAGTGGGGGGAGGTGGTCACTTCCTGTTTAGTGCCTGGGGGAGGTGGTCACTTCATGCTTAGTGAGTGGGGGGAGGTGGTCACTTCCTGTTTAGTGCCTGGGGGAGGTGGTCACTTCATGCTTAGTGAGTGGGAGGGTGGTCACTTCCTTTTTGAAGAGTGGGGGAGGTGGTCACTTCCCTTTTAAGGAGTGGGGGGAGGTGTTCACTTCCTGTTTAGTAAGTGGGGGGAGGTCACTTCCTGTTTAGTGAATGGGGGGAGGTGGTCACTTCCTGTATGGTGCCTGGGGGAGGTGGTCACTTCATGCTTAGTGAGTGGTGGGGAGGTGGTCACTCCCTGCTTATTGAGTGGGAAGAGGTGGTCACCTCCTGTTTAGTGGCTGGGAAAGGTGGTCACTTCATGCTTAGTGAGTGGGGGGGAGGTGGTCACTTCCTGTTTAATGAGTGAGGGGGAGGTGGTCAGTTCCTGTTTAATGAGTGGGGGGAGGTGGTCGCTTCTTGTTTAGCATGTGGGGGGGGGTCACTTCCTGTTTAGTGAGTGGGGAAGTGGTCACTTCCTGTTTAGTAAGTGGGGAAGGTGGTCACTTCCTGTTTAGTAAGTGGGGAGGTGGTCACTTCCTGTTTAGTGAGTGGGGGAGGTGGTCACTTCATGCTTAGTAAGTGGGGGAGGTCACTTCCTGTTTAGTGCCTGGGGGAGGTGGTCACTTCCTGCTTAGTGAGCGGGGGAGGTGGTCACTTCCTGTTTAGTACGTGGGGGGGTCACTCCCTGCTTATTGAGTGGGGGAGGTGGTCACTTCCTGTTTAGTGCCTGGGGGAGGTGGTCACTTCATGCTTAGTGAGTGGGGGGAGGTGGTCACTTCCTGTTTAGTGCCTGGGGGAGGTGGTCACTTCATGCTTAGTGAGTGGGGGGGTGGTCACTTCCTTTTTGAAGAGTGGGGGAGGTGGTCACTTCCCTTTTAAGGAGTGGGGGGAGGTGTTCACTTCCTGTTTAGTTAGTGGGGGGGGGTCACTTCCTGTTTAGTAAGTGGGGGGGGGATCACTTCCTGTTTAGTGAGTGGTGGGGAGGTGGTCACTCCCTGCTTATTGAGTGGGAAGAGGTGGTCACCTCCTGTTTAGTGGCTGGGAAAGGTGGTCACTTCATGCTTAGTGAGTGGGGGGGAGGTGGTCACTCCCTGCTTATTGAGTGGGAAGAGGTGGTCACCTCCTGTTTAGTGGCTGGGAAAGGTGGTCACTTCATGCTTAGTGAGTGGGGGGGAGGTGGTCACTTCCTGTTTAATGAGTGAGGGGGAGGTGGTCAGTTTCTGTTTAATGAGTGGGGGGAGGTGGTCACTTCCTCTTTAGCATGTGGGGGGGTCACTTCCTGTTTAGTGAGTGGGGAAGTGGTCACTTCCTGTTTAGTAAGTGGGGAAGGTGGTCACTTCCTGTTTAGTAAGTGGGGAAGGTGGTCACTTCCTGTTTAGTGAGTGGGGGAGGTGGTCACTTCATGTTTAGTAAGTGGGGGAGGTCACTTCCTGTTTAGTGCCTGGGGGAGGTGGTCACTTCCTGCTTAGTGAGTGGGGGAGGTGGTCACTTCCTGTTTAGTGCGTGGGGGGAGGGGTCACTTCATGCTTAGTGAGTGGGGGGAGGTGGTCACTTCCTGTTTAATGAGTGGGGGGAGGTGGTCACTTCCTGTTTAATGAGTGGGGGGGGTGGTCACTTCCTGTTTAGTGAGTGGGGGAGGTGGTCACTTTCTGTTTAGTAAGTGGGGGAGGTGGTCACTTCCTGTTTAGTAAGTGGGGGAGGTGGTCACTTCCTGTTTAGTTTGTGGGGGGAGGTGGTCACTTCTTGCTTAGTGAGAGGGGGGAGGTGGTCACTTCCTGTTTAGTGCATGGGGAGAGGTGTTCACTTCCTGTTTAGTGCATGGGAAGGTGGTCACTTCCTGTTTAGTGAGTGGGGAGGTGGTCAGTTCCTGTTTAGTAAGTGGGGGAGGTGGTCACTTAATGCTTAGTGAGTGGGGGGAGGTGGTCACTTCCTGTTTAGTGAGTGAGGGAGGTGGTCACTTCCTGTTTAGCAAGTGGGGGAGGTGGTCACTTCCTGTTTAGTGAGTGGGGAATGTGGTCACTTCCTGTTTAGTAAGTGGGGAAGGTGGTCACTTCCTGTTTAGTGAGTGGGGGAGGTGGTCACTTCCTGTTGAGTAAGTGGGGTGGTCACTTCTTGTTTGGTAAGTGGGGGAGGTGGTCACTTCCCGTTTAGTGCCTGGGGGAGGTGGTCACTTCCTGTTTAGTGCCTGGGGGAGGTGGTCACTTCCTGTTTAGTGTGTGCGGGAGGTGGTCACTTCATGCTTAGTGAGTGGTGGGGAGGTGGTCACTTCCTGTTTAATGAGTGGGGGGAGGTGGTCACTTCCTGTTTAATGAGTGGGGGAGGTGGTCACTTCCTGTTTAGTGAGTGGGGGAGGTGGTCACTTTCTGTTTAGTAAGTGGGGGAGGTGGTCACTTCTTGCTTAGTGAGAGGGGGGAGGTGGTCACTTCCTGTTTAGTGCATGGGGAGAGGTGTTCACTTCTTATTTAGTACGTGGGGGAAGGTGGTCACTTCCTGTTTAGTGCATGGGAAGGTGGTCACTTCCTGTTTAGTGAGTGGGGAGGTGGTCAGTTCCTGTTTAGTAAGTGGGGGAGGTGGTCACTTAATGCTTAGTGAGTGGGGGGAGGTGGTCACTTCCTGTTTAGTGAGTGAGGGAGGTGGTCACTTCCTGTTTAGCAAGTGGGGTAGGTGGTCACTTCCTGTTTAGTGAGTGGGGGATGTGGTCACTTCCTGTTTAGTGAGTGGGGGAAGTGGTCACTTCCTGTTTTGTAAGTGGGGGAAGGTGGTCACTTCCTGTTTAGTAAGTGGGGAAGGTGGTCACTTCCTGTTTAGTGAGTGGGGGAGGTGGTCACTTCCTGTTTAGTAAGTGGGGTGGTCACTTCTTGTTTGGTAAGTGGGGGAGGTGGTCACTTCCTGTTTAGTGCCTGGGGGAGGTGGTCACTTCCTGTTTAGTGTGTGGGGGAGGTGGTCAGTTCCTGTTTAGTAAGTGGGGGAGGTGGTCACTTAATGCTTAGTGAGTGGGGGGAGGTGGTCACTTCCTGTTTAGTGAGTGAGGGAGGTGGTCACTTCCTGTTTAGCAAGTGGGGTAGGTGGTCACTTCCTGTTTAGTGAGTGGGGGATGTGGTCACTTCCTGTTTAGTGAGTGGGGGAAGTGGTCACTTCCTGTTTTGTAAGTGGGGGAAGGTGGTCACTTCCATTTTAGTAAGTGGGGAAGGTGGTCACTTCCTGTTTAGTGAGTGGGGGAGGTGGTCACTTTCTGTTTAGTAAGTGGGGTGGTCACTTCTTGTTTGGTAAGTGGGGGAGGTGGCCACTTCCTGTTTAGTGCCTGGGGGAGGTGGCCACTTCCTGTTTAGTGTGTGGGGGAGGTGGCCACTTCCTGTTTAGTGTGAGGAGGAGGTGGTCACTTCATGCTTAGTGAGTGGTGGGGAGGTGGTCACTTCCTGTTTAATGAGTGGGGGAGGTGGTCACTTCCTGTTTAGTGAGTGGGGCGGTGGTCACTTTCTGTTTAGTAAGTGGGGGAAGTGGTCACTTCCTGTTTAGTAAGTGGGGGAGGTGGTCACTTCCTGTTTAGTGTGTGGGCGGAAGTGGTCACTTCTTGCTTAGTGAGTGGGGGGGAGGTGGTCACTTCCTGTTTAGTGCATGGGAAGGTGGTCACTTCCTGTTTATTGAGTGCCGCCATCTTTGTCCTCAGGCGTCCCACACTTCATCCTGGAACCACAGGACGTGTCCACACTTCCCCACACGCCCTTCAACCTCAGCTGCGGCGCCGTGGGCCCGCCCGATCCTGTGGAGGTTCTGTGGTGGCTGGGGGGGGTTCGCCAGGCCGAGGCCAGACCGTCCCCCTCCATCCTGGTGGTCCCAGGTGAGAGCGCACCTGCCAAGTAGCTGTGGTGAAGACTCAGGTGTTGTGTGACCGCCAGGTGTCAACAACACCCTCAAGTTCTACTGCGAGGCCAGGAACGCACGCGGGATCTCCGTGTCCAGAACCGGGACCGTCTTCATCAAAGGTGGGTGGTCCTGGTCACACTTGACCTTCTCTGGCTAACACTAGCCCGCTTGGCAGTGTTGCCCTCAGCTCCTGTTGGACTCACAGTGGACCTGACCCCGGCCAAAGAGCTCATGTTGTCATGGCAACCAGGATTCACTGGTCATTCCCAGCTGTCCACCTGCGTCATACAGGTAACGCACATACATGCGTATGCACTCGCACACACACCCTCACGCACATACACACGTATGCACTCGCACACACACACTCACGCACATACACACGTATGCACTCGCACACACACACAAACACACACGCACACAAAGGTTCCATGGACTTATGACTCCTCCTTCTACACAGCTGCTATGGCGTGCTCCCAGGAGGAGGGACTTTCTGGACGAGGAGGTTGTGGTTCCTCCTCAGCGACACGAGGAGGTTGTGGTTCCTCCTCAGCGACACGAGGAGGTTGTGGCTCCTCCTCAGCGACACGAGGAGGTTGTGGCTCCTCCTCAGCGACGCGAGGAGGTTGTGGCTCCTCCTCAGCGACGCGAGGAGGTTGTGGCTCCTCCTCAGCGACGCGAGGAGGTTGTGGCTCCTCCTCAGCGACGCGAGGAGGTTGTGGCTCCTCCTCAGCGACGTGAGGAGGTTGTGGTTCCTCCTCACCAGCATGTCCTCTCTGGACTCCATCATCACTCCAACTACAGCGTGAGAGTTTCCTGTGTTAACGAGTTGGGGGCGTCGCCCTTCTCTTCCTGGATGCACTTCCTCACACCTGAGTCAGGTAAATATTCATTTGTGACATCGCAATAAGATTGTTTGTAATTAAATTATACAGTATCGCTCCAGCATCACTACAGCATCATGACAGTGTCACTACAGTATTGCTCCAGTATCACTACAGTGTCTCTATAGTATTGTTCCAGCATTAATAGTATCCCTACAGTATCGCTCTAGTATTACAAGTGTCTCTACAGCATTACTCCAGTATTACTAGTGTCCCTACAGTATCGCTACAGTGTCCTTACAGTATCATTGCTGTGTCCCTACAGTATTTCTCCAGTAATACTACAGTATTGCTACAGTGTCCTTACTGTATCGCAGCAGTGTCCCTACAGTATGGCTCCGGTATTACTACAGTATCACTTCAATATCGCTCCAGCATTGCTACAGTGTCGCTCCAGTATTAATAGTGTCTCCACAGTATCGCTCCAGTATTTTTACAGTGTCACTCCAGTATTACTAGTGTCCCTACAGTATCGCTACAGTGTCACTACAGTGTCCTTAAGGTATCGCTGCTGTGCCCCTACAGTATTACTACAGTGTCTCTACCGTATTGCTGCAGTGTCTCTATAGTATCACTGCAGTGTCACTACAGTATCGCTGCAGTGTCTCTACAGTATCGCTGCAGTGTCTACAGCATTGTGGCAGTGTCACTTAGTATCGCTGCAGTGTCGCTATAGTGTCTCTACAGTATCAATGCAGTGTCACTACAGTATTGCTGCAGTATCACCTCAGTATCACTACAGTATTGCTGCAGTGTTGCGTTGTCACGACAGTGTCGCTACAGTGTCACTACAGTATCGCTGCATTGTCACTACAGTACCTCTGCAGTGTCACTATAGTATCACTGCAGTTTTGTTACAGTATCGCTGCAGTGTCACTACAGTATCGCTGCATTGTACCTGCAGTGTCACTACAGTGTCGCTACAGTGTCACATGATCTTTTGTCTCAACAGTGCCCACCACAGCACCCAGGAACCTGACCTTTGACCTCTCTGAGAAGCAGCTGACTCTGAGGTGGGCGGGGCTGGAGGAGGCGGAGCTGCAGGGTGAGCTGCTGGCCTACAAGGTGCAATGGACAGTGGGAGGAGAGCGACAGGTGAGGACCTTGCTAGGGAGGCTGGATGAGGTCTTATGCAGCACCTTGGTGCGGGAGCTGGATGAGGTCTCATGCAGTACCTGGCTGTGGGGGCCGGACGAGGTCCCATGTAGCAAGATGTCTTGTGTAGCACCTTGCTGCGGGGGCTGGTGAGGTCTCATGTAGCACCAGCATGTCTTTGTTTCAGGAGCCTCTGCTGTTTAAGGACACCTGGGCTCACCTGTCCGGGGGCGGGCGTTTCTTTAACGCCTCGGTCCAGGTGTCAGCCTGCACGCTGATCGGATGTGGACCGTGGAGCCCCTTGGTGGTGGTGCTTCCTTCTGCAGGTAAGCAGTGAGCCGCTAACTGAGCGCCAGAAAAGACGTTAAAGACGGCGTCTGTAGGTGTCGGCGTGCAGCGGAACCACCTTTGGGTAGGCGTGCTCTTCGGACTGTTGGCGCTGAGCGTGCTGGCGCTGCTCTTCTCCGTGTTTGCTCGGCGGCGAGGGAAGGAGACACACTTTGGGTAGGAGACGTCATAGAGCCTTCCCGGCAGTGGCCCGTCACCACTTTGTCTATCCTCAGGCGGGTTTTCCAGCCCGACAGAACTGACGCTTCCGTGTCCTTCACGGCCGCTCGGTCCTTCAACAGGAACGCTGGCGACATGCAGTCCACACGTGAGTCCGTAGGCTGCTACCAACTATTCGCCGAAATCCTGACCTGTGTGCACCGTGTCTCCCTCTAGTGGACACTCTGGGCATCAGTCAGGACCTGAAGAACAAACTGAAGGATGTTCTGATCCCAGAGAGGCAGCTGGTACTCGGTCACATGCTGGGAAAAGGTAACTTCCTGTGTTCAAAAGGTCCCTGACAAGAGCTTACGCAGGCCTTTACCTACGTGCAGGTGAGTTCGGCTCCGTGCGTGAAGCCTTGCTGAAGGCGGACCACTCACCGGCCCAGAAGGTGGCGGTCAAAGTTCTGAAATGTGAGCAAATGTCCCCAGACCATGTATGGACAAGAAGGCGTAGCTCGTCTTGTTTGTGCCTCACTGTGTTTGTGGGCGTGTCCAGCCGACATCACCTCGTCAGGTGACATCGAGCAGTGTCTGAAGGAGGCGGCCCACATGAAGGACTTCCACCACACCAACGTCATCCAGCTCATCGGTGACCTGCACGCTCTTTGGGTTAAAGGTCAACAAGTTGATTGACCGCTCCTTTGATTTGACAGGAGTCAGCCTGCAGCCACGTCCTGGTCAACGTTTGCCCATCCCTATGGTGGTCCTACCCTTCATGAAGCATGGAGACCTGCACACCTTCCTGCTCCTGTCCAGGCTGGGAGATCAGCCATTTGTAATACTTTGACCTTTACCACCTCCAACGCTTTGACCTTCACCACCTCCAACACTTTGACCTTCACCACCTCCAACGCTTTGACCTTTACCACCTCCAAAGCTTTGACCTTTACCACCTCCAACGCTTTGACCTTCACCACCTCCAACGCTTTGACCTTCACCGCCTCCAACGCTTTGACCTTCACCGCCTCCAACGCTTTGACTTTCACTGCCTCCAACACTTTGACCTTCACCGCCTCCAACACTTTAACCTTCACCGCCTCCAAGTTTTAACCATCATGACCTCCAACCATTTGATTTTCACGACTTCCAACACTTTGACCTTCACTCCCTTCAATGTTTTGACCTTCATGACCTCCAACCATTTGACCTTTACTACTTCCAACCATTTGACCTTCACTAACTCCAATGCTTTGACTTTCATGACCTCCAAGAATGTGACTTTCATGACCTCCAACACTAACATTGACCTTCACTCCCTCCAACACTTTGACCTTCATGACCTGGACGGCTTTGACATTAATGACCTCCAACACTTTGACTTTCACTCCCTCCAATGCTTTGACCTTCATGACCTCCAAGGCTTTGAACTTCACTCCCTTTAATGCTTTGACCTCCATTTCCTCCAACGCTTTGACCTTTATGACCTCGAAGGCTTTGACCTTCATGACTTGGAAGGCTTAGACCTTAATGACCTCCAACACTTTGACTTTCACTCCCTCCAACGCTTTGACCTTTATGACCTCCAAGGCTTTTAACTTCACTCCCTTTAATGCTTTGACCTCCATTTACTCCAACGCTTTGACCTTCATGACCTGGAAGGCTTTGACCTTCATGACCTCCAACAGGTTGATCTTCACTCCCTTTAACGCTTTGACCTTCATTTCCTCCAAGGTTTTGACCTTCATGACCTCCAACATTAACCTTCACTCCCTCCAACACTGAGTCACTGAAGGTGTTGTGACCCACAGGACTTGTCCCTCCAAGTCCTGGTCCAGTTTATGGTGGATGTGTGTCGGGGGATGGACTACCTGAGCAGAAGGAACATCATCCACAGAGACCTGGCCGCTCGCAACTGCATGTCAGACATCTTGTCTTCCTGCTCTGTCCTCTCACAGGAAATACACTCCTAACGTGTGTGTGTGTGTGTGTCAGGTTGGATGAGAAGATGGTGGTGTGTGTGGCAGACTTTGGTCTCTCCAAGAAGATCTACACAGGAGATTACTACAGACAAGGATCACTTTCTAAACTTCCAGTCAAATGGATCGCTTTGGAGAGTCTGGCTGACAACGTCTACACAACACAGAGTGATGTGGTATACGCACACACACATACCTTTTGTGACATCACTTCCTGTGCTCAGCAGTTCTTCACTCTCTCAATCCACCACATTCAAATGTGCGTGTGTGTGTGTTTGTCAGTGGGCATTTGGTGTGACCATGTGGGAAATTATGACCCGGGGTCAGACTCCATATCCAGGCGTAGACAACTCTGAGATCTACGAGTATTTGATCCGAGGGGATCGTCTGAAGAAACCCGCTGAATGTAGACAAGACATGTGAGTCACACTCCAACACATCATGTTGTCACTGTAGTTGTCATGTGACACAGTTATATCATGTACTTACTGTAATTGTCATGTGACAGTTATTGCATGTACTTACTGTAGTTGTCATGTGACAGTTATGACATGTACTTACTGTAGTTGTCATGTGACACAGCTATGACATGTACTCACTGTAGTTGTCATGTGACTCAGTTATGACATCATGTACTTACTGTAATTGTCATGTAACAGTTATGACATCATGTACTTACTGTGGTTGTCATGTGATTCAGTTATGAATCATCTATTTACGGTAGTTGTCATGTGACAGTTATATCATGTACTTACTGTAATTGTCATGTGACAGTTATATCATGTACTTACTGTAATTGTCATGTGACACAGTTATGACATGTACTTACTGTAGTTCTCATGTGACACAGTTATGACATGTACTACTGTAGTTGTCATGTGTCACAGCTATGACATCATGTACTTACTGTAGTTGTCATGTGTCACAGCTATGACATCATGTACTTACTGTAGCTGTCATGTGACACAGCTATGACATGTACTTACTGTAGCTGTCATGTGACACAGCTATGACAATGTACTCATTGTAGCTGTTACGTGACTCAGTTATGACATGTACTCACTGTAGCTGTCGTGTGACACAGCTATGACATCATGTACTCACTGTAGTTGTCATGTGACACAGCTATGACATCATGTACTCACTGTAGTTGTCATCTGACACAGCTATGACATGTACTTACTGTGGTTGGCATGTGACTCAGTTATGACATCATGTAGTCACTGTAGCTGTCATGTGACAAAGCTATGACATGCACTCACTGTAGCTGTAATGTGAAACAGCTATGACATGTACCCACTGTCATGTGACACAGCTATGACATAATGTACTAAATGTAGCTGTCATGTGACACAGCTATGACATGTACTCACTGTAGTTGTCATGGGACACAGTTATGACATTTACTACTGTAGTTGTCATGTGACACAGCTATGACATCATGTACTTACTGTAGCTGTCATGTGACACAGTTATAACATGTACTATATTATATATATATTATATTATATATATATATATATATATATATATATTTATATATATTATATTATATATTATATTATATATATATATATATTATATTATATATTATATTATATTATATATATATATTATATAAATATAATTCACTTCACTTCACTACTACTGTAGTTGTCATGTGACAGTTATGACATCATGTACTACTGTAGTTGTCATGTGACACAGCTATGACATGTACTTACTGTAGCTGTCACGTGACACAAGTATGACATCATGTACTCACTGTAGTTGTCAGGTGACACAGCTATGACATCATGTACTCACTGTAGTTGTCATGTGACACAGTTATGACATTTACTCCTGTAGTTGTCATGTGACAGTTATGACATCATGTACTACTGTAGTTGTCATGTGACACAGCTATGACATCATGTACTCACTGTAGTTGTCACGTGACACAGTTATGACATTTACTACTGTAGTTGTCATGTGACAGTTATGAAATAATGTAATACTGTAGTTGTCATGTGACACAGCTATGACATGTACTTACTGTAGCTGTCACGTGACACAGCTATGACATGTACTCACTGTAGTTGTCATGTGACACAGCTATGACATCATGTACTCACTGTAGTTGTCATGTGACACAGTTATGACATTTACTCCTGTAGTTGTCATGTGACAGTTATGACATTAGGTACTACTGTAGTTGTCATGTGACACAGCTATGACATCATTTACTTACTGTAGCTGTCACGTGACACAGCTATGACATCATGTACTCACTGTAGTTGTCATGTGACACAGTTATGACATTTACTACTGTAGTTGTCATGTGACATGGTTATGACATTTACTACTGTAGTTGTCATGTGACAGTTATGATATCATGTACTACTGTAGATGTCATGTGACACAGCTATGACATCATGTACTCATTGTAGCTGTCATGTGACTAAGTTATGACATCATGGACTTACTGCAGTTGTCAGTTATGACATCATGTACTCACTGTAGCTGTCATGTGACACAGCTATGACATCATGCACAGCTGCTGGAGTCCAGTCCCCAAGTGTCGGCCCACTTTCCAGCGCCTGGTGGTCCTGCTGGAGACACTGCGACTGGGCCTGTCCCCTACTGAGCCTCCAGAGGACTTCTTCCATTATGTCAACGTGGAGGCGGAGCAAAGAGAGGGAGGTGGGGCCCAGGACCCGCAGGAGGAAAACAGGTTCAGCGTTCCTTGGCGGCGTGGCGTGAAGGAGGGCGAGCGGGAGGAGGAGGGCTGGATGATGGCGGGGTCTGGCGCTGCGCTGGCCATCGCAGGAGGAGACTATAGGTATATGCAGGACCCCTGTGGGGGCGGGGCTGCACTGGAGGACGACGACGATGTGGTTATTCACGTGTGAACGCACCCAATCGGACCTGAGGTCAGCTGACAGGATGAACTTTGACCTGGATTGAGTTGTGACAGTTTGTAGCTAGCATGTTAAACGCTCACGCTAACAGGAACAACTGTGTGAGCGCCCCGAAAGAAAAAGCAGGAAGGACTTTCACTGTGAAGGCTGCTGCTAACACTGCTAACTGCTAAATGCTAAGTGGTAGCATAAGAACAAAACTTTCTATCATAACACAACATTGATCAATTTGAAGTTAACTGTCCAGAAGTTAGCTTGCTGCTACCATAGGCTGACCATACGTCCTCTTTTCCACGGACATGTCCTCTTTTGCGGCTGTGTCCGGGCGTTTGTTTTTTTTAAATGCGTCTAATGTCAGGCATTTTGAATTAGGGTTGCGTGTATTTTCAATGTAGGTCCAGGGTTAAGTTACCATATATATATATATATATATATATATATATATATATATATATATATATATCTCCATCCATCCATCCATCATCTTCCGCTTATCCGAGGTCGGGTCGCGGGGGCAGCAGCCTAAGCAGGGAAGCCCAGACTTCCCTCTCTCCAGCCACTTCGTCTACCTCTTCCCGGGGGATCCCGAGGCGTTCCTAGGCCAGCCGGGAGACATAGTCTTCCCAACGTGTCCTTGGTCTTCCCCGTGGCCTCCTACCAGCTGGACGTGCCCTAAACACCTCCCTAGGGAGGCGTTCGGGTGGCATCCTAACCAGATGCCCGAACCACCTCATCTGGCTCCTCTCGATGTGGAGGAGCAGCGGCTTTACGTTGAGCTCCTCCCGGATGGCAGAGCTTCTCACCCTATCTCTAAGGGAGAGCCCCGCCACCCGGCGGAGGAAACTCATTTCCGCCGCTTGTACCCGTGATCTTATCCTTTCGGTCATGACCCAAAGCTCATGACCATAGGTGAGGATGGGAACGTAGATCGACCGGTAAATTGAGAACTTTGCCTTTCGGCTCAGCTCCTTCTTCACCACAACGGATCGATACAACGTCCGCATTACTGAAGACGCCGCACCGATCCGCCTGTCGATCTCACGATCCACTCTTCCCCCACTCGTGAACAAGACTCCTAGGTACTTGAACTCCTCCACTTGGGGCAGGGTCTCCTCCCCAACCCGGAGATGGCACTCCACCCTTTTCTGGGCGAGAACCATGGACTCGGACTTGGAGGTGCTGATTCTCATTCTGGTCGCTTCACACTCTGCTGCGAACCGATCCAGCGAGAGCTGAAGATCCCGGCCAGATGAAGCCATCAGGACTACATCATCTGCAAAAAGCAGGGACCTAATCCCGTGGCCACCAAACCGGAACCCCTCAACGCCTTGGCTGCGCCTAGAAATTCTGTCCATAAAAGTTGTGAACAGAATCGGTGACAAAGGACAGCCTTGGCGGAGTCCAACCCTCACTGGAAACGTTTCCGACTTACTGCCAGCAATGCGGACCAAGCTCTGACACTGATCATACAGGGAGCGGACTGCCACAATAAGACAGTCCGGTACTCCATACTCTCTGAGCACTCCCCACAGGACTTCCCGAGGGACACGGTCGAATGCCTTCTCCAAGTCCACAAAGCACATGTAGACTGGTTGGGCAAACTCCCATGCACCCTCAAGAACCCTGCCGAGAGTATAGAGCTGGTCCACAGTTCCACGACCAGGACAAAAACCACACTGTTCCTCCTGAATCCGAGGTTCGACTATCCGGCAAAGCCTCCTCTCCAGTACACCTGAATAAACCTTACCGGGAAGGCTGAGGAGTGTGATCCCACGATAGTTGGAACACACCCTCCGGTCCCCCTTCTTAAAGAGAGGGACCACCACCCCGGTCTGCCAATCCAGAGGTACCGCCCCTGATGTCCACGCGATGCTGCAGAGTCTTGTCAACCAAGACAGCCCCACAGCCTCCAGAGCCTTAAGGAACTCCGGGCGGATCTCATCCACCCCCGGGGCCTTGCCGCCGAGGAGCTTTTTAACTACCTCAGCGACCTCAGCCCCAGAAATAGAAGAGTCCACCACAGAATTCCCCAGGCACCGCTTCCTCAAAGGAAAACGTGTTGGTGGGATTGAGGAGGTCTTCGAAATATTCCCTCCACCGACCCACAACATCCGCAGTCGAAGTCAGCAGAACACCATCCGCACCATACACGGTGTTGATAGTGCACTGCTTCCCCTTCCTGAGGCGGCGTATGGTGGTCCAGAATCGCTTCGAAGCCGTCCGGAAGTCGTTTTCCATGGCTTCCCCGAACTCTTCCCATGTCCGAGTTTTTGCCTCCGCGACCGCTAAAGCTGCACACCGCTTGGCCCGTCGGTACCCGTCCACTGCCTCCGGAGTCCTATGAGCCAAAAGAACCCGATAGGACTCCTTCAGCTTGACGGCATCCCTCACTGCTGGTGTCCACCAACGGGTTCTGGGATTACCGCCACGACAGGCACAAACAACCTTGCGGCCACAGCTCCAATCAGCCGCCTCGACAATAGAGGTTCGGAACATGGTCCACTTGGACTCAATATCCCGCACCTCCCTCGTGACATGTTCAAAGTTCTCCCGGAGGTGTGAATTGAAACTCTCTCTGACAGGAGACTCTGGCAGACGTTCCCAGCAGACCCTCACAATGCGTTTGGGCCTGCCAGGTCTGTCCGGCATCCTCCCCCACCATCGCAGCCAACTCACCACCAGGTGGTGATCGGTAGAAAGCTCCGCCCCTCTCTTCACCCGAGTGTCCAGAACATGAGGCCGCAAATCCAATGACACAACTACAAAGTCGATCATGGAACCGCGGCGTAGGGTGTCCTGGTGCCAAGTGCACATATGGACACCCTTATGTTTGAACATGGTGTTTGTTATGGACAATCCGTGACGAGCACAAAAGTCCAATAACAAAACACCACTCGGGTTTAGATCCGGGCGACCATTCTTTCCAATCACGCCTCTCCAGGTTTCACTGTCGTTGCCAACATGAGCGTTGAAGTCCCCCAGTAGGACAAGGGAATCACCCGGGGGAGCACTTTCCAGTACTCCCTCGAGTGTACCCAAAAAGGGTGGGTATTCTGAACTGCTGTTTGGTGCGTAAGCACAAACAACAGTCAGGACCCGTCCCCCCACCCGAAGGCGAAGGGAAGCTATCCTCTCGTCCACTGGGTTGAACTCCAACGTGCAGGCTGTGAGCCGGGGAGCAACGAGAATTGCCACCCCAGCCCGTCGCCTCTCACTGCCGGCAACGCCAGAGTGGAAGAGGGTCCAGTCCCTCTCGAGAGAACTGGTTCCAGAGCCCTTGCTGTGCGTCGAGGTGAGTCCGACTATATCCAGCCGGAACTTCTCTACCTCGCGGACTAGCTCAGGCTCCTTTCCCCCCAGTGAGGTGACGTTCCACGTCCCAAGAGCTAGCTTCTGTAGCCGAGGATCGGACCGCCATTTGCCCTGCCTTCGGCTGCCGCCCAGCTCACAATGCACCCGACCTCTATGGCCCCTCCCATGAGTGGTGAGCCCATTGGAGGGATGACCCACGTTGCCTCTTCGGGCTGTGCCCGGCCGGGCCCCCTGGGGAAAGGCCCGGCCACCAGGCGCTCGCCATCGTGCCCCAACTCCGGGCCTGGCTCCAGAGCGGGGCCCCGGTGACCCGCGTCCGGGCGAGGGAAATCTGAGTTCATTTTGTTGTAATTCCATAGAAGTCTTTGAGCTGCTCTTTGTCTGATCACTCACCTAGGACCTGTTTGTCTTGGGAGACCCTACCAGGGGGCATGAAAGCCCCCAGACAACATAGCTCCTAGGATCATTGGGACACGCAAACTCCTCTGCCACGGTAAGGTAGCAGCTCAGAGAGGAGATATATATGTGTGTGTGTGTGTGTGTGTGTGTGTGTGTGTGTGTGTGTGAATTCTAGCTGTAAACATTGTAGCGGCTGGCTACGGGTTGTTAGCCAATGGCTTTGGCTGGGGGGCGGGACTTCCGGGGAAGTGACGCTATTGACAGGAAGTGTTGGTTCGAGTTTTGTCGGGAAAAGGAAATAGACTTTTTGGTAAACACTAAGGTGAGTGTAAAGTCAACATTTTTAACTCCAGTAAATGAGTTATTTTAGTATTTGTGAGTCCATGGAAACTTCACTTTTATCGCCCGCTGGTTCCACATCGTTCGAGGATGGAGACAGGCTAGCTGTTAGCTTCAAGCTAACCAGCACCGGAGCAGACTCCTCCACCTCAAAAACATACTTTGCAGGTCAAAAAATGGGGCAGTTGTTTGCCTTTTGTAGTGTTAATGTGCGAGGATTGTTCAAAAGGAGTCTTTTGAAGAAGTGGCTGACAAGTTAGCATCGCTGACAGTGACGTCATCACCGTCATTGTTTACTGAAGCAGAGATGGTGACTGTGTGTTATGATAAACGCGATAGATTTATCAGATTTTATATTTTATTATCTATAACAGGGGTATCAAAAGTGTGCCAGAGATGCCATTTGCGGCCCACAGCTGTTTTAAAGGCCCACGGAACATTCTAAAAATACTATTAAAATAAACTAAAACATAACAAAAGTGAAATAAAAAAGCTTAAAGGTGAAATGAAATTTAGAAAAAGTTGCAATGTTGACTAATAAAACAATTGTTTTTTTCTTTCAAACTGTCATTGCTCAAAACATAATATTGAATCAAAATCAATATTATGAATTATTGACCTATCCAAGGTTCCCATTACTTCACATCAAATATTCCACTAAGAAAAATATTTTTGGTGGAAGATTTTGTATATTTTGTGTGTTTGGCATTTAAAACATAGTTTTGTTTGACAAAAAAGGGCGGAAAACAAACAAAAAAACTAAAACACTTTGAAATGAGGGATAGATGTGAAGTTGATGTAGACTCCAGAGATTTAAGCGTTAAATATAAAATGTATGTATGCCCTGGCACACCATTCTCATCATTTCATGACACAAGCAAAACACTTTTTACACTTTTATACTGAAGTAAATACACCTACAACTTATTAAATGAAAACATAGAAAAAACTACCAGCAGCGGTAAAGTTTAGATCCATGAAGGAAAGAAAAAAGTGAATGAATGTTTATGACAGAAGACATTTAAATATGTATACACATTTGTTTTCTTTTTTTATTATTTGTTATATTGAATTAAGCAACATTTATGACAACCTTTTTCCAAAACACGATATAGAATGTGAGATACAACAGGATAATGAATACGTTTATCATTTGTTTTCAAAACGCTTACAAAAAAGTGGCACCCCAAAAATTTACTGTGGGACCCCATTTTTATGACTTGATGGGGGTCCCTGGGACCCCATTTTAAAAACCCCCAGCGCCAACAGAGGAGAAAACATGCTTTATTTAAATAAATATATTATTTATAAAGCAAGTTCGAGCATCATTGGCAAATTTCCACCTATGCTGCCCGCCTTAGCACGCATATATGTGCCCTCTTTTTGGGATTTCAAAATATGGTCAGCCTATGCTACCATATGGACAACTTGCTTGCCAGGTTAGTTTAAGTTGCTATTGCTTGTGCCAAACCTTCACCAGGTTCCACGTGGTGGTGTATTCATGCTAACTAAAGTCATGCTAGCACTTGTTGGCTGCATTTCATGCTAACCCGACGGCGATATTAAGCTAGCAGTCCATGCTAACAAACGCTAAAGAAGCTACATTTAAAGATTGATGACATAACGGTGTCAAGCCTTTTTAGCCCAACTACTACACATGTAGTACTACTATTTGACTACTACGCATGTAGTACTACTATACTACATATGTAGTACTACTGTATGACTACTACACATGTAGTACTACAATACTATGTATTTAGTACTACTATACTACACAAAGAACTTCTATATGACTACTACACATGTAGTACTCCTATACTACACATGTAGTACTACTATGACTACGACACATATAGTACTATACTGCACATGTAGTACTACTATACTACACACGTAGTACTACTATATGACTACTACACATAGTACTACTATACTACACATGTAGTGCTATGTGACAACTACACATGTAGTGCTACTATGTGACTACTACACATGTAGTGCTACTATGTGACTACTACACATGTAGAGCTACTAGATGACTACTACACATGTAGTGCCACTAGATGACTACTACACATGTAGTAATACTATACTACACATGTAGTACTACATAGATAATAGTCATGCAGTTCTACAATATGTCTACTACACACATAGTACTGCATAGGTAGTAGTACTACTGTTCAGGCCAGGGAAATGTTACTCATGTAACTCTGGTAATGTAGTAGTAATAAAGTAGAGGTAGTGAAGACGTAGTACATGTACCAATAAAGTAGATGGAGTCTAAACATAGTACATGTAACTATAAAATAGATGTAGTGTAGACAGTACATGTAACAAAGTAGATGTAGTGTAGACTTAGTACATGTAACAAAATGGTAAATAGGTTGTACTTGTATAGCGCTTTTCTACCCCTTTTTAAGGAGCCCAAAGCGCTTTGACAGTATTTCCACATTCACCCATTCACATACACATTCACAAACTGACGGTGGGAGCTGCCATGCAAGGCGCTCAACAGGACCCATCAGGAGCAAGGGTGAAGTGTCTTGACCAAGGACACAACGGACGCGACTAGGATGGTAGAAGGCGGGGATTGAACCAGTAACCCTCAGATTGCTGGCACAGCCAGTCTACCAACTTCGCCACGCCGTCAATAAAAAAGGTGTAGTGTAGACATAGTACACATAATAATAAAGTAGACATAGTACATGTAATAATAAAGTACATTTAGTGTAGACATAGTACATATAACAAAGTAGATGAAGTGTACATATAGTACACGTAATAATAAAGTAGATGTAGTGTAGACATAGTACATGTAATAATAAAGTAGATGTAGTGTAGACATAGTACATGTAATAATAAAGTAGATGTAGTGTAAGCATAGTACATGTAATAATAAAGTAGACATAGTACATGTAATGATAAAGTAGACATAGTACATGTAATAATAAAGTAGATGTAGTATGGACATAGTACATGTAATAATAAAGTAGATGTAGTATGGACATAGTACATATAATAATAAAGTAGATGTAGTTGGAAACTTATCAAGGAGCTTTTTGTAATAATAGGTCCATCAGTGCTAAATATTATAAACTTATCACTTTCCTCTGGCGCCGTTCCCCTAGCATTCAAAAAAGCGGTTATTAATCCTCAGCTCAAAAGATCTAACCTCGATCCTGACCTCATGGTAAACTAGCGGCCGGTGTACCACCTTACGTTTATTTAGAAAATCGTCGAAAAAATAGTTGCACAGCAGCTAAATGAAAAGTTAGCGTCTAACAATCTCTGTGAACCCTTCCAATCCGGTTTCGGGCAAATCACTCTACGGAGACAGCCCTCGCAAAAATGACTAATGATCTATTACTAACGATGGATTCTGATGCGTCGTCCATCTTGCTGCTTCTTGATCTCAGTGCTGCTTTCGATACCGTCCATATTTTATTAGAGCGTATCAAAACACAAATTGGTATGTCAGACTTAGCCTTGTCTTGGTTTAACTCTTATCTTACTGATAGGATGCAGTGTGTCTCCCATAACAATGTGACCTCGGACTATGTTAAGGTAACGTGTGGAGTTCCCCAGGGTTCAGTTCTTGGCCCTGCACTCAGCATATACATGCTGCCGCTAGGTGACATCATACTCAAATACGGTGTTAGCTTTCACTGTTATGCTGATGACACCCAACTCTACATGCCTCTAAAGATGACCAACACGCAGGATTATAGATAGCTGGAGGCGTGTCTTAATGAAATTAAACAATGGATGTCCGCTAACTTTTTGCAACTCAACGCTAAGAAAACGGAAATGTTGATTATCGGTCCTGCGAGACACAGACACCTATTTATTAATACCACCTTAACATTTGACAACCAAACCATTACACAAGGCGACTCGGTAAAGAATCTGGGTATTATCTTCGACCTAACTCTCTTGTTTGAGTCACACATTAAGAGTGTTACTAAAACAGCCTTCTTTCATCTCCGTAATATCGCTAAAATGTGTTCCATTTTGTCCACTAGCGACACTTGAGATCATTATCCATGCGTACGTTACGTCTCGTCTCGATTACTATAACGTATTATTTTCGGGTCTCCCCATGTCTAGCATTAAAAGATTACAGTTGGTACAAAATGTGGCTGCTAGACTTTTGACAAGAACAATAAAGTTTGATCACATTACGCCTGTACTGGCTCACCTGCACTGGCTTCCTGTGCACTTAAGATGTGACTTTAAGGTTTTACTACTTACGTATAAAATACTACACGGTCTAGCTCTATCCTATCTTGCTGATTGTATTGTACCATATGTCCCGGCAAGAAATCTGCGTTCAAAGAACTCTGACTTATTAGTGATTCCCAGAGCCCAAAAAAAGTCTGCGGGCTATAGAGCGTTTTCTATTCGGGCTACAGTACTCTGGAATGCCCTCCCAGTAACAGTTAGAGATGCCATCTCAGTAGAAGCATTTAAAGGCCTACTGAAATTAGATTTTCTCATTTAAAAGGGGATAGTAGGTCCATTCTATGTGTCATACTTGATCATTTCGCGATATTACCATATTTTTGCTGAAAGGATTTAGTAGAAAACATCGACGATAAAGTTCGCAACTTTTGGTCGCTAATAAAAAAGCCTTGCCTTTACCGGAAGTCGCAGACGATGACGTCACCCGTGTGAAGGCTCCTCACATCCTCACATTGTTTATAATGGGAGCCTCCAACAAAAAGAGCTATTTGGACCGAGAAAACAACAATTTTCCCATTACTTTGAGCGAGGATGAAAGATTCGTGGCTGAGGATATTGATAGCGAAGGACTATAAAAAAATAAAATAAAAATAAAAAGTTTAAAAAAAAAAAAGGCGATTGCATTGTGAGCGATTCAGATGGTTTTAGACACATTTACTAGGATAATTCTGGGAAATCCCTTATCTTTCTATTGTGTTGCTAGTGTTTTAGTGAGTTAAAAAGTACCTGATAGTCGGAGGGGTGTGTCCATGGTTGTCTTGACGCCAGTCTCTGAAGGAATTAGTCACGGCAGCAGCAGCACGACCGAAGTTCCGCTGATCTCCGGTAAGAGGCTACTTTTTACCACAATTTTCTCACCGAAACCTGCCAGTTGACAAGTGGTCGGGATCCATGTTCGCTTGACCGCTCTGATCCATGGTAAAGCTTCACCTCCGGGAATTTTAAACAAGGAAACACCGTGTGTTTGAGTGGCTAAAGGCTAAAGCTTCCCACCTCCATCTTTCTACTTTGACTTCTCCATTATTAATTGAACAAATTGCAAAAGATTCAGCAACACAGATGTCCAAAATACTGTGTAATTGCGCGAGGAGAAGAGACGACTTTTAGCCGCTAGTGGTGCTGCGCGAATATGTCCCCTCCAACTCGAGACGTCACACGCACGCGTCATCATACGCATCATCATTCCGCGGCGTTTTCAACAAGATACTCCGCGGGAAATTTAAAATTGTAATTTAACAAACTAAACCGGCCGTATTGGCATGTGTTGCAATGTTAATATTTCATCATTGATATATAAACTATCAGACTGCGTGGTCGGTAGTAGTGGGTTTCAGTAGGCATTTAAGTCCCATCTCAGAACTCATTTGTATACTCTATTCTTTATATAGACCCCACTTCTAGGCCAGTTGATTTGCTGTTTCTTTTCTTTTCTGCTGTGCCCCCCTCTCCCTCGTGGAGGGTGGTGGGGTGGGGGGTGGTGGCAGAGGTTCGGGGGCCATGGATGAAGTGCTGGCTGTCCAGAGTCGGGACCCGGGGTGGACCGCTCGCCTGTGCATCGGTTGGGGACATCTCTGCGCTGCTGACCTGTCTCTGCTCGGGTTGGTCTCCTGCTGGCCCCAATATGGACTGGACTCTCACACTATTATGTTAGATCCACTATGGACTGGACTCTCACACTATTATGTTAGATCAACTATGGACTGGACTCTCACACCATTACGTTAGATCCCCTATGGACTGGACTCTCACCCTATTTTGTTAGATACTCTATGGACTGGACTCTCACAATATTATGTTAGATCCACTCTGGACTGGACTCTCACACTATTATGTTAAATCCACTATGGACTGGACTCTCACAATATTATGTTAGATCAACTATGGACTGGAGTCACACCATTTTGTTGGATACACTATGGAATGGACTCTCACACTATTATATTAGATCAACTATGGACTGGACTCTCACTATTATGTTAGATACACTATGGACTGGACTCACACCATTATGTTAGATACACTATGGACTGAACCCTGACACTATTATGTTAGATCCACTATAGACTGAACTCTCACACTATTATGTTAGATCCACTATAGACTGGACTCTCACACTATTATGTTAGATGCACTATGGACTGGACTCTCACACCATTATGTTAGATCCACTATGGACTGGACTCTCACATTATTATGTTAAATCCACTATGTACTGGACTCTCACACTATTATGTTAGATGCACTATGGACTGGCTCTCACACCATTATGTTAGATCCACTAGGGACTGGACTCTCACACTATTATGTGAGATGCACTATGGACTGGACTCTCACACTATTACAGTGGGGCAAAAAAGTATTTAGTCAGCCACCGATTGTGCAAGTTCTCCCACTTAAAATGATGACCGAGGTCTGTAATTTTCATCATAGGTACACTTCAACTCAGAGACAGAATGTGAAAAAAAAATCCAGGAATTCACATTGTGGGAATTTTAAAGAAATTATTTGTAAATTATGGTGGAAAATAAGTATTTGGTCAACCATTCAAAGCTCTCATTGATGGAAGGTTTTAGCTCAAAATCTCACGATACATGGCCCCATTCTTTCCTTAACACGGATCAATTGTCCTGTCCCCTTAGCAGAAAAACAGCCCCAAAGCATGATGTTTCCACCCCCATGCTTCACAGTAGGAATTGTGTTCTTGGGATGCAACTAGGTATTCTTTTTCTTCCAAACACGACGAGTTGAGTTTATACCAAAAAGTTCTATTTTGGTTTCACCTGACCACATGACACTCTCCCAATGCTCTGCTGTATCATCCATGTATCCATTTTGGTATAAACTCAACTCGTCGTGTTTGGAGGAAGAAGAATACTGAGTTGCATCCCAAGAACACCACACCTACTGTGAAGCATGGGGGTGGAAACATCATGCTCTGGGGATGTTTTTCTGCTAAGGGGACAGGACAATTGATCCGTGTTAAGGAAAGAATGAATGGGGCCATGTATAGTGAGATTTTGAGCCAAAACCTCCTTCCATCAGTGAGAGCTTTGAATGGTTGACCAAATACTTATTTTCCACCATAATTTACTAATACATTCTTTAAAATTCCTAAAATGTGAAATCCTGTATTTGTTTATTTCACATTCTGTCTCTCACAATTGACGTGTACCTATGATGAAAATTACAGACCTCTGTCATCATTTTAAGTGGGAGAACTTGCACAATCGGTTGCTGACTAAATACTTTTTTGCCCCACTGTATGTTAGATGCACAATGGACTTGACTCTCACACCATTATGCTAGATCCACTATGGACTGGACTCTCACTATTATATCAACTATTAGGGCTGCAAATCTTTGGGTGTCCCACGATTCAATTTAGTATCGATTCTTGGGGTCACGATTCGATTATATATAGATTTTTTTGGATTCGATTCGATTCTCGATTTAAAAACGATATTTTTCCGATTCAAAACGATTCTGTTTTCATTCAATACATAGGATTTCAGCTGGATCTACGTACCCATGTCTGCTGACATGCAAGTAGAGTAGTAGATTTAAAAGAAAAAAGCTTTTAAAGCTTTTAAATCAATGTTTTATGAACTGATTGCAATAATGTAAATTTGTTTTAACTATTAAACGACTCAAAAATATGATTTATTTTATCTTTGTGAAAATATTGGACACAGTGTGTAGTCAAGCTTATGAGATGCGATGCAAGTGTAAGCCACTGTGACACTATTGTTCTTTATTTTTATTTTTATAAGTGTCTAATTATAATGTCAATGAGGGATTTTTAATCACTGCTATGCTGAAATTATAACTAATATTGATACTGTTGTTGACAACATTCATTTTTGTTTCACTACTTTTGGTTTGTTCTGTGTCGTGTTTGTGTCTTCTCAATTGATCTGTTTATTGCAGTTCTTAGCGTTGCTGGTTCAGGTTTGGTTTTGGAATTGGATTGCTTTGTTATGGTATTGCTGTGTAGTGGTTTGTTGGATTGATTTTAAAAAAAAATATATATATATATATTTATATATAAATATATGGGTTTAAATCGATTTTTACAAAATGAGAATCATTTTTTAAATCGCACAACGTATTTGAATCGATTTTTTCCCACACCCTTAACTATGGACTGGACTCTCACACCATTATGTTAGATCCACTATGGACTGGACTTTCACTCTGTTAGATACACTATGGACTGGATTCTCACAATATAGATCTACTGTGGACTGGACTCTCACTATTATGTTAGATTCACTATGGACTGGACTCTCACTATTATGTCAGATCCACTATGGACTGGACTCTCACTATTATGTCAGATCCAGTATGGACTGGACTCTCACTATTATGTCAGATCCACCATGGACTGCACTCTCACACTATTATGTTAGATCCACTATGGACTGGACTCACTATTATGTCAGATCCACTATGGACTGCACTCTCACACAATTATGTTAGATACACTATGGACTGGATTCTCACACTATTATGTTAGATCCACTATGGACTGGACTCTCACATTAACTAGATCCACTATGTACAGGACTCTCACAATATTAACTAGATCCACTATGGACTGGACTCTCACTATTATGTTAGATCCACTCTGGACTGGAATCCCACACTATTATGTTACATCCACTATGGACTGGACTCACACTATTATGTTAGGTACACTATGGACTGGACTCTCACTATTATGTTAGATCCACTATGGACTGCACTCTCACACTGTTATGTTAGATCCACTATGGACTGGACTCACTATTATATTAGATCAACTATGGACTGGACTCCCACACCATTATGTTAGATACACTATGGACTGGACTCTCACACTTTTATGTTAGATCCACTATGGACTTGACTCTCACATTATTATGTTAGATTCACTATGGACTGGACTCTCACAATATTAACTAGATCCACTATGGACAGGACTTTCACACTATTATGTTGGATCCACTATGGACTGGAATCTCACACTATTATGTTAGATCCACTATGGACTGGACTCTCACACTATTCTGTTAGATCCACTATGGGCTGGACTCTCACAATATTAACTAGATCCACTATAGACTGGACTCTCACAATATTAACTAGATCCACTATGGACTGGACTCTCACAATATTAACTAGATCGTTTATGGACTGGTCTCTCACACTATTATGTTAGATCCACTATGGACTGGGCTCTTACACCATTATGTTAGATCCACTATGGACTGGACTCTTACACCATTATGTTAGATCCACTTTGGACTGGACTCTCACACTATTATGTTAGATCCACTATGGACTGGACTCTCACACTATTATGTTAGATCCACTATGGACTGGACTCTCACACTATTATGTTAGATCCACTATGGATTGAACTCTCACACTATTACGTTAGAACCACTATGGACTGGACTCTCACACCATTATGTTAGATCCACTATGGACTGGACTCTCACGCCCGCTCAACATCCATTGCTTTCAGATCCCCTAGAGGGGGGAGGGGGGGTTATTGCCCACATATGCGGTACTCTCCAAGGTTTCTCATAGTCATCATTGTCACAGACGTCCCACTGGGTGAGAGTTTTCCTTGCCCTTATGTGGGCTCTACCGAGGATGTCGTTGTGGTTTGTGTTGTGGTTTGTGCAGCCCTTTGAGACACTAGTGATTTAGGGCTATAAAAATAACCATTGATTGATTATTATGTTAGATCCACTATGGACTGGACTCTCACACCATTATGTTAGATCCACTATGGACTGGACTCTCACACTATTATGTTAGATCCACTATGGACTGGACTCTCACACTACTATGTTAGATCCACTATGGACTGGACTCTCACACTACTATGTTAGATCCACTATGGACTGGACTCTCACACTACTATGTTAGATCCACTATGGACTGGACTGTCACACTATTATACTAGATCCACTAAGGACTGGACTCACACTATTATGTTAGATCCACTATGGACTGGACTCTCACTATTATATCTACTATGGACAGGACTCTCACACCATGTTAGATCCACTATGGACTGGACTCTCACTCTATTATGTTAGGTACACTATGGACTGGTCTCTCACACTATTATGTTAGATCCACTATGGACTGGACTCTCACATTATTATATTAGATCCACTAAAGACTGGACTCTCACACTATTATGCTAGATCCACTATGGACTGGACTCTCACAATATTAACTAGATCCACTATGGACTGGACTCTCACAATATTAAGTAGATCCACTATGGACTGGACTCTCATAATATTAACTAGATCCACTATGGACTGGTCTCTCACACTATTATGTTAGATCCACTATGGACTGGTCTCTCAGACTATTATGTTAGATCCACTACGGACTGGACTTTCACAATATTATGCTAGATCCACTCGACGTCCATTGCACCGGTTGCCCTGGGGGGTGGGGGGGAATCCTCTCCAAGGTTTCTCATTGTCACCCCACTGGGTTGAGTTTTTCCTTGCCCTGATGGGGGATCTGAACCGAGGGGGTCGTTGTGACCTGTGCAGCCCTTAAAGACACTTGTGATTTAGGGCTGTATAAATAAACATTGATTGATTGATTGTGTAGACATGGTACATTTAACAATAAAGTAGATGTAGTGTAAACCTAGTACATGGTATTAATAAAGTAGATATGATGTACACAGTACATGTAAAAATAAAGTAGATGTAGTGTAGACCTAGTATATGTCTACACTAGACAGTACATAAATGGCTGCACGGGTGTATGTTCATTTCATAGACGTAACATGAAGAAAATAATGAACATTGCACATTTACAAATCAAACAGGTCACACATGATGATGCAATATGGGTAATCAAGAAGCTTCTAGCCGGGTCCTAGACGCCATGTTGTTTTGTGAATGCTAGTACTTGTGGAAGAAGAGACTTTATTATATACAGTAAACATGGATACAGTTGCTTGAGTAGCCAATAATATCAACAGTTTGCGTGACACACGCACACACCTCAGTCGTCAGGGCCGTCGAAGAAGAAGAAGAAGAAGCGGAAGACGGCAGGTGACGGTCAGGTGAGCTCCTGGACGTCAACTTCTGCTTGTCGACTCGCGGGCGGCTGGCGGAGCCAAGATGGCGGCGGCTGCGCAGTACTAATTGAAAAAGGGCAGTGGACGCGCACGAGGCGTGACGTCATCGAACACGCGGGTTACTAGCCGCACTTGGACACAAGCAAGATGTCGACGAGGCGCCAATGACGGCGAACAAGCGCTAGCGTTCAGTTTGACGCGACATCGTCCAGACTCTAGAAGCCTTTAGCCGTGCTGGAGGTAATCTGCGTGACGTCATCAAACACGTGGTCGCTTGGACTGAGATTTAGTCCAAGGCTTTTCTTCAGGCCGTGCTAACTTGCTAGTTAGCTAGCTAACTAGCTGTTGAGTTCAAAGAAGAAAGTCTCGGTTGTCAAGCAGCATATTGACTTGCATATGTTAGCATGTTATCATATGACTGATTATTGGCTTGCATATGTTAGCATATGACTGATTATTGACTTGCAGATGTTAGCATATGACTGATTATTGACTTGCATATGCTAGAAGCTAATTATTTTCACAACACACTTCTCTTCTTACTGAGTAACAGTTTTCTGTAAAGGAACTTTGGCATCAAAACAAGGCGCGTTACATCGAAGGCCAAGCAGTCACCGGCGTAAATTAACGTCAAACTCAAGGATCTTCATAGGAAATGATTACTTTGTCTAGTTGGTGTAACTCTGAAAGTAAGGAAGTATGATTAGCATGCGTTGATCTGCTTTAAAATGTAAGTCTTCCGTCTGGTTAGAACATGTAATAATCTTAGTTTGATGTTAGCATGCTACTTTGCTAATATGTAAGCATATTAGCGTGTTGCGTTGTATTAGCTTCCTGCTCATTGTCCAAGCGCAGAGCAAAACATCAAGGAGGTAAATATTGTTTCCCCCCACAGGTGATGTACTTGGCCCTGGTATGATGTATTAAAAGCTAAATGGTTCCATCCCTTAGATGTGTGCAATGCGTCCATGGCCTCTAGGACTCAGAACAACGTGATGGTGTTTGATGGCGGCGTGGTGACCAGCCCTGCAGCCGCTCTTGCCGCAGACCATCTGCCCAATCACTTTGGTCAGGCGAGCCAAGGCAAACACGGGTCACACGGACGCCACAAGGAGACCGGAATTATGGTCCAAGCCGACATTCAGCCCAAAGCATCCAGCTGGACGCCCAGTGGATCGTCCACCATGAACGTGCTTAAGTGTGACCTCCTGGCACCCGACAGCACCTGCCATGGCATCAGAGTGACTTTGGACAACAACAATATGTGGAACGAGTTCTTCAGGTGTAAAACGGAGATGATTGTCACCAAACAAGGCAGCAGGATGTTTCCTTATTGTCGTTTCCGCATCTCAGGCTTGCAGCCGTCTAAGAAGTATGTTTTGATGATGGATGTTCAGCCTTTAGACCGTAGTCATTACACATGGACTGGCACCAGCTGGCAAGTGGCCGGAAAGGCAGAAAATCATGTCACAAGTCTGCCGTTTTCTCACCCCGAGTCACCTTCAATGGGTCAACAGTGGATGCAGAACCCGGTTTCTTTTTACAAACTGAAGCTTACGAGCAACACGGCCGACAAAGACGGCAATGCCATTATATACCCGATGCATCGCTACATACCACGCCTCCACGTGGTCCAAACGGAGAAAGCTGCTAAAGACATTAAACTAAACACCTCCAATGTTGCTACCTTCACTTTCCAACAAACGGAGTTCATGGCTGTTACCGCATACCAGAACTCCCAGTTTGTTCAGCTGAAAGTGGACTACAACCCATTCGCCAAAGGACTAAAGGACGATCCTGTTGGGTCATGGGGCCTGAAGCTGAAATCCCACCAAGATGGAGTTGCAAAAAACAGTGAACACCAACCTTTGAAGAAAAACTTGAAATCTTTGCTTGCAAATCATAAAAACAGAAGCTGTTTGGAGCCCAAGCATTCAGAGGTGACATTAGTCCAAAAAACTTCTTCTGGATCTGGACCCAAAGGTGTGAAGGGCATGTCTTGGTAAGAGCTTCTTTATTTATTAGCATGTACATTTTGGGGTTTCTGTTAATTAAAGGTACCAATTAGAGTAGTGTGTGCTTCCATCAACATAATTTTTGTGTCTGCTTTGGAATTGCTTCGGTCTTGTTCTTTCTCCTGTTTGAGTGTTGGCTCATGGGTTTTACATTTGCCAACCTCGGCGTGTTCAATCATGGGAAAGCTTATTTTGCTTAGGTTGCACTGATATAGGTCAATGCCTGATAGAACTGTTAGCGCAGAAAGTTAATGTTGTCACAAAAAAGCATATATTACAATATTCCAACATAAGAGCTTCTGTCCTCAAAGCAAATAAGTCCTGGGTAACAGAGCAACAGAGGATGTGGACTGTGCCAACAGTGCATCAGTTACTACGTTTCCATGCACTCAATTGGTCTGATTTCGCAAATAGTTTAGTTTTTTTGTATTGTCACAGCGATGTGTCAAATCCCAGTTGTCCATGCACACTCTCTAATACGACTACTGGTCTTACTTCCTTTTAGCGCAGATAAATGTGTTGCTTCTCCGCTTAACCTAAAGCGTCACACCAGCCAATTGCTCCTTACAAATCAATAGTTTAACTCTACTGTACCGGATGATGCTGATGTTGTGGTTTGTGCAGCCCTCTGAGGAATTTGTGATTACTGGCTATATAAATAGACTTTGATTGATTGATGTAATATTGACACAAATTAGATAATACGTTTGTAATGACTATACTGATGGTAAATAGCAGACAGCATCAAGAAGTGATCTTATCTTGCACTATTACTAAGAAGATCTTGGACCAGATGTAGGTCCAAAGCAATGACAGACCAACCAGACAACAACAATAAATTTTCGGACGGAGAATCATGGAAACAAAACTTCTGAATGTCTCGGAGTTCATTCATAAGGCTCTGTGAGTTGATGGAAGGGAAAGACATGATAATGTTCCAGATGAAGGTTGTCATTGTTCAGGACTATCTGTTCCAGCCGATACTATTCCAGATGAAGGTTGTTATTATTTTGGACTATCTTGCCTGTTGTGTGGGATATAGACTTGTTGCTAATCACTTCGGAGTGCACAAATACAGTGCGAAGAGGTTTTTGTACTTTTATTATTTGCCTTGTTACATATAACCAGCTTCATTCTCTTTCATCTCCTTCGTATTTCGTTCAGGAGTCAGAATGAAGCCATCATTCTATGTTTCCTTAAGTACCTTCTTAAATAAATCTGTTTCTTTTTTCTACCATCGATGGACTTCAAAATGCATGGTTTCCCACAGTGCTTTGTTGCTAAGGCAGCTGCCTTAGCAACAAAGTGCCACTGCCCAAAATAAGGTCTTAACAAGATCTCCAGCCACTCCTGCGCATTTAAAGAACTATCTCTGTCCCCAAGCAAACGCATACACTGAGTGTCATACGCATGCCAAAATACGGGGGGCGCTGTAGCCTAGGACTTAAGACCATTTTAGCCAATCAGAAACATCCAAAACGTAATTTTCCGGAGGCGGCAAAAATAGCGGGTCACGGCAAGAAAGAATTATACATGTGGACTGTCAGAGTAGTAGAGCTACTTTCATGAATCATTTTTTAGTTAACAAAACTCAACAAAGTGTTGACTGGGAAACTTGTCAGTCCAAGTATGGTGACATTCTTACCCTATTTTGGAGCGGTATGGACATGGAGGGACATCTGAGCAATTTCCTCATCGGAAAGAGGGCATCACAAAAACAACTATCAACACTAAACTGAAATTGATTCTTTGAAAGTATAGACAAGCAGTCGATGCAGGTGGAAGAAGTGGTTACGCTGGAGTTGTTTTGCTGTACTTCCAACTATGCCAGCAGATCTGGGGCGGTTCTCCATTAACTACATCCATTCAATTTGGAATAGAAACATTAGATATTGACAGAAGCTCTCACAGGAGTTGGGATTCTTCATTCAACCTTGACAGCCTGGTCACAGACAAATATATGCCAAATGATGTGCAAGAGCAGCAAGATTCCAATGGGAGCAATCCACGATCTTCTGTCGTGAAAGATACTTCAGGTATGTGGGCACTAACTTCATTGCTAGGAAGTAATGTTGTTCAAAGGCAGATAGATGGGCCAACCAAACATTTTTATATGAACTTCACTGCAATTACAAATGCTCTCAGTTGACCACTTTCAACAATGTGGAATCACATTTTGCCCTTTTGTTTGAATGTGATCATTGTTTGACAACAGTGTGAAAAAAAATACTTGCTTTGGGATCCAAAGTCAAGATGACAAGCATATATTAAAGTTCAGCTGTTTTAGATGTATTTAAATAGGGTTGTATTAAAATACTTTGAGTAGTTTGTTGTAATAAATAATATTGAGTTAAGTAAAACTGCAGTTGCATTAAATGTTTTTTTCTGTCAAAATTAAAATACCTTGAAGTGCTTTGACACACATTATTCCCGACGATACTGAGGGCCGTTTGACATGTTGTAAATAACATGTCACTATCTTACACCTGTGCTAAAGTGGGTTTATCCCAAATAATGTATTCATGTATGTAATTTTGTTAAAATCCTTATAAAAATGTTTTTTTTTCCACTAGGCAAAACTCAACAGCCACAAGCACGACAGACTAAAATGAAAACTTCCAATGGAGACAAAGTTGCTGAATGCATTAGAAAAAGATGTCCAGTTAAAGAGACTTCTGAACATGATGGAGACATCAGAGAAGCGATCGTCTGACAATTTAGACAAACTAACATCAAATTACTAAGTAAAAATATTGACTTACCAATGACATACTTGGTATCTCAGGTTACTAGGATAGTTTTGTTTATACTTTTTGGAAAAAATATCGAGATGTATATCGTATATCGCCATTCAGCAACTGGAGCGGAAAACAACCAAAAACTGTAGGCTTATTTATTTCTGTAATTTTTAAATTTATTATAAGATGATATTTGGTTATTTTTTTTAATAAACATTGTGTTAATTGCAATCAGTCTGTAGTCTATTGCCCCCCAACCCAGGCTGTGGTGACACATTTTCTGGGGGAAACACTGAAAATGTTTTGTTGTTTTAATTTGTCAAGTAATCTCTCCATAAAAAATGTTGTTTTGAATGAATGGCATCTGTTTCCGGGATGTATCTCGCGCGTAGAGACCGGTACATGCGCGATACGAGGACACGAAGGGTCCCCTGTGGCGAAACACGCCCACTCCAGAGATCTGGTTTTCAGTCGCATTATCCAGATGTGTTAGTCATATATTTCACTAGGGTTGGGTATAGTTAGAATTCGACCGATTCCGATTCCGATTTTTTGTTTCAATTCCGATTCCTAACGATTCTCGATTCAGATTCTTTCTTTAAAAAAAAAATAAAAAAAAATTATATTTTAAATGGGCTAGCTAACCTACAGTCTTTCTGAATGAAATAGTCTGACATTCTCCATCAATTTTAATTCTATTAACTTTTTATGAACTTTACTATAAATTCCTCACAGGACTGTTTTCAACTAGAATATAAATATCAAATCTATGAACTTGAATATAAATATTATAAATTATGAATACATTTTCACAGGGGTACACTTTTCCTCAAGAGAGCTTTATTTTTGAAAACCTTATGAAAACACATTTACAAAATCAGAGACAGTTCTTGTTTAGGAAAATGACCATTTCCGCCTTCTCAGGCAGGATGCGTGAGCGTTCTGGACAGATAGTGTCTCCTGCTGTGGAAAATACACGTTCGCTGTCTGTGGAAGAAGCTTGAACGCATAAATAGGAGAAAGCGAGATCTGACAGCAAAGGATAAGTCTTTTGTTGGTTCCACCACCATGCAGCAGGGTTGTCAGACATAGGTATCGGTGGAACTTCCTTGTACATCTGCAGCTCTCTCTCCACTTGTTTCTTGATGGACATGGAGCTCTGCTGTGACACTGCTCTGTGCCTCTTCCTCAGCAAACAGCTCCTCCAAGGGAGTCTTCTTGGGCAGTTTGCAGGGAGGCTGTTGCTATAAAACAAAAGGTTCATCAGTATTATCACTAAAAAAGGGAAACTCTCTTTTAAAGGCATGATCATTATTTGGATTTAAAACCCATATAATATCAGCTATTAAACTTACACTCTCCTGCTCATCCTCGTTCTCCTCATTTGCTTCATTCTCAGACTGCGTTGTGTCCCCATCAGCTCCACAGACTTCCTCTGTTGACTACAAAGAACATAATTAGCGTTTAGATCTTAGATTTTAATTGCTGAAAAGAACAGTTGTGCATGAATGACATTTTTCCTGTTCAATCAGCTTTCTCTTGATCTGGTCCCAGATGGTGTCATCATCCAATTTCTGTTTAAAGCGTGGATCCAACGCACTGGCCAGCTGGAGAAAGGCCCTGATCTCATCATTCTGTAAAACACATGTTCTTTAAATGTTTTAACAAGCCACAGGAGATTGCTATTTTTCAACAGTTTCTTTCCAAGTGTCCTGACTCAGTCACTTACCTGTTAGCGCTTGGATAGGTTTGCCCAAACCTGTTTTTTGAGGTTTGACACAAAGACTGTGTCTGCATCTTTTACAGCCAGGTGTGCCTCAAGCTTTTTGAGGATAGGCAGAATCTGTCCGCATGTGGGACTCTTTTCGGAAGACACGCAGAGTGTTGACGTGTAGAGCACCGTCATTAGGCTGATGAAGTCCTCAGCTTTCCTAAAGTCCTCCTCAGTTAGCCGAGCAAGTCTGTATGAAAAATAATTAAGAACATACAGATTCAAGTTAGAAATATTCTCTTTTTTCTTAACAAAACAGCTAACATATGCACTCCCTACATTAGCACATTCACTCTTACTGTTCTTTGGATTTGTATTATCTGTGTACTGGTATTTTTTGTCTAAGCTTGTCTACCTGTCCCTTTCCATGTTTTTTCTTAGCCGTTGATCCAAGGTGGCTGCTTGAATTGCAGGGTACTTCTCTGTGAATCTCTCCAGCATTAGGTACAGAGAGTTCCACCGTGTTCTCACATCAAGTATTAGTGAGTGTCGGGGGCAGCTCTGATAAAAACAAGAACATCAATTTTAAGTCATTTAGCAGATGCTTTTCATCCCAGGACACAATCAATACTTTTGTAAAATTGCACTCATGTTAAAGTATGACTCTGCAGAGCTCATAAATATAATTAGAGATCAGACATATAAAGTCATTATGTGTCAGTGCACAACAGTTAAATAAAATTAACTTTGTGTGTCTTACGTAGAAGTTCTTGCTTCTCTTTGAGGACTACCTTGGCCATCGAGCACCTCTTCATCCACACAACAATGGCTCACTGAATTTAGGGAGTATACACTCTGTGCTGCTAGATTAAGTGTGTGAGCAAAACAGCAGAGTTTCACAAACTGCAGGCGCTTTATGGCCACATCCATTTTTGTAGTGTTATCTACTGTGACTGCTATGATTATTTCAGATAAAGCAAACCATGTTAGGACATCACTTATTTCTTCTGCAACAATACAGCCTGTCTATGCTTTGTACACAGCGTTTGTTTTTAGCACTTTTTGCTGCATTTTCCCCTCAATTATGTAGTGTGCTGTGATGGTGAGATAGTGGTCCTTTGTGATGCTACTCCAGCCATCACATGTCAGTGCTACAGAGCTGATTTCACTGAGCTCTGTAATGATGTTACACTTCTCCACCTTGTACCATGCCGGGATCAATGCGTTTGACAGGTAGTCCCTGGAAGGTGGTACGTATTTTGGGTTGAGAGTTTTCACCATATCCTTGCAAACAAAAGTAAACATGTAATGTTGCTGTTACTGTTTAGCCCAGTATCCATTAGCTCAGCTCTAACGTTATTGCTTAACTAACCTAAATGTTGGAGATTCCACCTCTGAAAAGGGATGCAGTCTTTTGATTATGTGTGCAGTGACCTTTCTGTGGCACTCTTCCGTCTGTGGCACCGACATCTTCCCCATTGCCCTATGGTGAACGGAGTACGCTGAGCACATGGCGGAGCCTGGCTAGCAGGTTGTAAATTGTCTATGAAAAAATACGCGGGATAATTTCTTAGCTGCCTCAACGTTGGCGCAAAACACATTATTTATTGCATATTTATTGTGTTACTTACCGGATTCGGACTGCAGTGCAGTCACCGAGGTGCCAGGCTGGGCGTCGGAGCCAGAGGAAGAGGCAGAGGAGGACGAAGACCGCTATCCATCTTGACTGACTCGCCCGGCTTCATAGGCTCGGCTATGCTAACACTTCCGGCGGTGGGCGCTTCTTCGTTGGTGTTCAGCGGCTTCTTCTTCCGGGTCGGCGGACTTATTATTTTTTTCCGGTCGGTGGACTGGGTATCGAAACTAGGAATCGAAATTTAAACTTTTGAACGATTCCGGGAGAATCGGAAAGTTAGTCCCGATTCCAATCGCTACTCGATACCCAACCCTATATTTCACAACCGAACACAATTGAATTAAGGTGTTTCTTTGGGTTGTAGGATGCTTATTCAGAGCCAAACTATATGAGAAATTGTACTACTTTAGTGCATGGACATGTACTGAGTGTTTGAAGGCTTTATTTGATTGTTATTCCAAAGAGGTTTCGTAAGACAACCGTGTCAGGAAGCCATGGAGTTGTCTTTACAAAGCGTTTGTAAAAACTCTGACCGAGGTTCTCCACTTACAACACATTCAGAACAACATCTTGGTGTATAACTTTTTTGTTTTCTGAAAAAGTCCACAATATGAAGTGATTATTGATGCTTGGTTGAACATTTTGAAAAGTATTGTTGACTATTCTGATCGGTAGATGTCAAAGCATCAGGCAGGGTGATGCATTCCTGATCTCCTTTGTGTATTTTAAAATGGGACTTAAAACAGTGAGCCTCTTTGTTCTTATCTTGTAAAGTCTGAATGAATCACAAGTCACTCTGTTGTTTCCTTCAGCAGCGACCCACAGCCAGCGCAGAAGTTAATTGCTGATCTCATTCGGGATGTTCATGTTCCCTTGAAAAGTTGCACTGTGGATTTGTCTGGTGCCTCACAAACATTTGAGCAAACCAAAACCGGAACCACACAAGGCAAGGGCTGCAGCAAAGATCTTCCCAAAGCTGATAGGAAGACCATCCAATCGTTGGAGGACATTTCACCACAGGCAAAGAGTGACACTTGCTCTGACAAAATCAGAACTGAAGTTGTTTCAGAGGGGCATAAATGTCCGTCCCAAGTGGGGCTAAATCAAAGTGTTAAACGTCCGGCACCGCTTACTCTGCCAGCGTTGGCTCTGTTTCTGAAACAACATTCAACCAAGACCAAGAAAGTCAAGAGCAGACTGGATTCTTCTCCCAGTCAAGCTCTGACTGAAGTCATAACAGGAACAGACACAGCTTCTGCAAATCCACCAAGCATTGCTAGTAAGCCCAAACCCAACAGACAGGATTTGACCACAAGCGACGGAGACCAAATTACTGGGAGTGTCCCAGGAAAAGTGATAGAATCCTTTCAACAGCCCTGCAGTCCCAGTCTGACATTTCAAGACACAGTGGTCTCTCCAGGGGCAAAAGAATCTAGATATGTTGATGGTGTTCTGGAAAGCTGTGCGCCAGAACCCAGCGTGTTGGAGGAAAAAGAAGTATTAGCCAATGTTGAGCAGCCACTGAGTAAAAACGTGGTTTTTAGTTGTTCATCTCTTACTACCTCATCTTCCATGGTGTCGCCCCTGTTTGACACGTCAGTAGCACATGTTCCGCAAGCCCTGTCCTTGGAGCCTAGGTCCATCGGCCTACTTCCTGACTCACCCTGTTCACCCTTTGGCTTTGAACCTTTGTCTCCAGCAAGTTCACCTGAGACATTACCCCCTCTACCAGACACCTTTACATTAGACCTGGACTCTGTCCCCTCTGAGTCGCCTGAGAGGTTGCCAGCCAGAGAGCATTCTTGTCCGTCCGTCTTTAAATGGCACACGGTGTTGCCTCCATCGGAGCCCTATGTGAACTCTCCCTTCACAGAGTTCCGGCCCACATCACCGACTGTTTCACTGGAGGCGTCTTTGCTGCCTTCTGAAACTCCAACAAACATTTCATCCCAGCCTCCATCAAACCCTCAAGCCCCGACGACTCCTACTGACCTTCAGTCCCAGCCTTCTGTTGACTCACAGCCTCTTACCCATTCTGATTCCCCAACTGTTCACACGCTTTCATTTCAAGAGAACGAGCAGCCCCTACCTTTCCCGGGAGAACTCTCTCCCCTTGTCCTTCCGTTGGCTCTGTCTCCAACATTCTCCTCTTTGGATGGAGAAGGTTTGTCACCCACACCTTCAATTGCAGACCTTGTACACTTCTTTTCCACCAATGATCACCTTGGAATGGGGATGGACTTTCCGAGCACAGATTCTCTGACACTTCCCTGCCCGCCTGATGCTTCTGGAGAAGCAAACAGCCGCCAACCTCATCATTCTCCTAAAGAATTGAAGTGCAAGAAGAGGTCAAGACAGCAAAAACTTGCCAAGTCTGACTTGGATCAGAAGATAGACGACTTGGCCTACACAACCATGCAACCTAACTTGGAAGAAGTGGAGGAACAACTCTTTATCTCCTTCACATCCAAGGTATGGACTGCATTCACATGTCCATGTTAGATGGTTTAGACCAGGGGTCGGGAACCTTTTTGGCCGAGAGAGCCATGAAAGCCAAATATTTTAAAATGTATTTCCGAGAGAGCCATATAATATTTTTAACACTGAATACAATTAAATGCGTGCATTTTTAAGTAAGACCAACATTTTTAGAGAATAATAAGTCTCTTATTCTTTTTAATAACGTCGTTATTGGGGCGGTACATCTCGGATGGTAGAGTGGCCGTGCCAGCAACTTGAGGGTTCCATGTTCAATCCCTGCTCCCGCCATCCTAGTCACTGCCGTTGTGTCCTTGGGCAAGACACTTTACCCACCTGCTCCCAGTGCCACCCACACTGGTTTAAATGTAACTTAGATATTGGGGTTCACAATCTAAAGCGCTTTGAATCACTAGAGAAAAAGTGCTATATAAATATAATTCACTTCACAATATAATTCACTTATTCTAAAGCTAACCAATAATAAATATAATACTTCTCACCATTAATGCGACTTCTTGAACAGGTGCGATAGAAAATGGATGGTTGGATTAAAATGCATGAGAATGTCTTATCTTTTGAACGTTATTTTTAACCCTGTGATTATCAGCAGAATTATTCATTACTTATCATCTTAAGCAATGCCAGCTAAGATTCATCTGAGAGCCAGATGCAGTCATCAAAAGAGCCACATCCGGCTCTAGAGCCATAGGTTCCCTACCCCTGGTTTAGACTCTCTGACAACCTGGGGTCTTGTACTCCCCACCTAATTTACCACCCTATTTTGGCCTGCCTTACCTGTGCATGTGAAAATGTAACCATGAAGCAAAAACACATGAAATTAGAAGGCACATACAGTACAGTCATGTGATTGAACAGCCTCAACTTAGGGTTTTTTTAATTGGTAAGTGTGCCAAAAAATATCCATTCGCATCTGCATTGTGACTCTTATATTGCGTGATAATGAATGATTCAAAGTTTTGAGGAATGGCTTTTAAAAACGGTTTTTAGTCCATCTCTGCACGTACTTGCTGTGTGGGTGGGTCTATTCTAGTTATTTTTAGAAAATGTTTTGTTATCATTTATATACCCAATATATCGATTTGAATCATGTAGAAATCACAATCTGTTCTGATTTAAATCCTTAACCCCAAAATCGGAATCTATTAGTCAGTATGCTAGTTAGCTATCTTTTTGGAAACAAATTTTTTATGTTTAAACCTCTGTGCCTTGATCCATGTTAACATTAGCCTACTAGCATTTTTCAGGTACAGTACACACTTCAGATTAATATATTTTGGTATTTGACGCATGTTAAGGTTACACAACATTAACATGCTAGCCCTCAGTGTCATATATTTTGGTATTTCACTAATGCTAAATGTTAGCATTTAGCCCATATTTTTTGACTCTTTACACAGTCCGGCCCGCGTGCTAATGGTTAACAGTTTAGTTCGGCTTTGGCTCTTCAGCATTCACACGAAATTGCTACTTGGATGACGTTTTGAAGTTCTTTATAAAATAATGTACATATTGGTTTTGAAAGTGAAAACTACTAAAAATGGCCCCCTGCATTCTTTGATTTGTTAGTCTGTGGCACTCAGTGGAACTGATTTCGATAGTAAATATTGTATAGAATACTGCAGTAGAAACGAGTGCAGTAGTTTTATGAAGTAATGTATTTGCCTTAGACTTCATCCAGCTGCTTCTTAATAATTTCATGGATAAATATTTAGACTTTATTCGAAGGTCCTTGGCTAGACTTGTTGTGCTTCAGTATGGTGCAGACTAGCAGTGCTACACTTCAACCACTTCACCCAGTTAGCTAGCTACACCTTTTGATGATTCCTTTTCTTAATGCAATGACTATCGGCCACTTCTTCATTCCTGTGCTTTTAAAAACAAACCTATGTCCATCTCTTGCTATAGGCTAAAGCTAGCCATAAGCTAATGCCAGCGAGTAAGAGTGGATGTTTTGTTCTTTGCTTCATATCTCCAAATACACTCTACTGGATTTTAGCATGTGCTTTAAAAGTCCTGATTTGCAACAGCAGGAGGTGGCAGTCCATATCCAACATTCGGACTAAGAAAATAACTTTACGTTTCAGGAGGCCCTCCAACTTCACCTTGCAGATTGTGTAGACAAAGACACCAGCAGCTGTCCTGTGGCGTCACCACAAGTCCAGCCGTCACAGCGGACCGAAGAACGCCTGGACGGTAAACTGCTGGAGCCCCTGGACCTAGGTCTAGTCTACCTCGTAGGTTTCACTTTTTGGAGCACACGTTCATTTCCGGCCTTGGCTTTTTCAGAGGAGACAATCGCTGCCTTTGAAGACGTCCTTATAAGAGACATGAAGCTGATGAAGCATCAGCAGATCATCCACCCGGTGCTACAGGAGGGTAGGTATCAGAATCCTTGGGAAATCCCAAGCAAATACCTGCTTTCATCACCTTTGTTTTGTTCAGTGGGACTGAAGATGAACCTGCTGGATCCCACTCTGGCCATCGACCTGCAGTACTTGGGGGTCCGTCTTCCCCTACCCCCGCCCGGAGCTTCTCAGGAGCCCCCGAGCCAAGATCTGCCGCCCTTACAAAATCAGTCTCCCTCCGGCAGGGTTCAAAACGGTATGGCCCCGTTTTCATCCAACTTTCAGAATGGACCTGATTGGATCCTTTTCACTGAACCAGTGTGTATTACTGCTTATTATTTCTATATATTAGATATATAATTGGCCATTTTGACCAGATGCAGTATCTGCACCAGAGACATCAAAGTGGGGCCACCTCAATCATACTGACCTATTCAGGTCACATTGACTGTAAAAATAAATATAATATTTAATATTCATACTGACCTCTTTCAATCACATTAGACTGTAAAAATACAGTGAATAAAATAAGTATTTGAACACCCTGCTATTTTGCAAGTTCTCCCACTTAGAAATCATGGAGGGGTCTGAAATTTTAACGGTAGGTGCATGTCCACTGTATGAGGGATAACCTAAAAAGAAAAATCTAGAAATCACAATCAATTATTTTTTTAACAAATTATTTGTGTGATAAAGCTGAAAATAAGTATTTGAACACCAACATTGATATTTGGTAGAGTAGCCTTTGTTTGCAATTACAGAGGTCAAACGTTTCCTGTAGTTCTTCAGCAGGTTTGCACAGACTGCAGGAGGGTTTTTGGCCCACTCCTCCACACAGATCTTCTCTAGATCAATCAGGTTTCTGGGCTGTCGCTGACTAACACAGACTTTCAGCTCCCTCCAAAGATTTTCAATTGGGATTTACAGTTGTGATCAAAATTATTCAACCCCCACACAATTTTGTTGTTTTAGCAAGTTGGACATTTATTCCGCATTTGTTTATAGTCATATCAAATAAAGATCCATTAAATAGACAAATGCAACTTGAATTACAACATTATATTTTGTAACATACCAAACAGTGTCATTTCTTTTAATATCCCATTGACAAAATTATTCAACCCCTCGAAGATCATAACTCTTACGAACAGAATTTGAATAAGGTGTTTTCAATCAGGTGTTGAAAACACCTGTAGATGTGATTAGAACCATAACGAGCAACAATTAAATTGATTGAAAAAGACTGTGACGCTCAGCTTCTTGTAGATGGTCAATGGTGTATTTGCCACATGGTGAAGTCCAGGGAGTGGTCAAAGAAGTCAAGAGAGGAGGTAATTTCTCTTCATAAGAAATGATATGGATATAAGAAAATAGCAAAGACATTACACATTCCAAGAGACACAGTTTAGAGCATAATTCGCAAGTTTAAAGCTAAAGGCACAGTGGAAACACTACCTGGGCGTGGTAGAAAGAGAATGCTGTGTGCAACTGCTGTCCGGTATTTGAAGCGTACAGTGGTGAAAAAACCCCGGGTAACAGCTGAGGAACTACACAGGACATTGCAGAGGGGGGAACACAGGTTTCGTCCCAGACAATAAGGCGCGCACAACGACATGAAGGCCTCCATGCCAGAACTCCCAGGTGCACCCCACTTCTGACTACCAGGCACAAGGAAAATAGACTCCAGTATGCCAAAAATCATCTGGACAAACCCCAAAGGTTTTGGGAAACTGTTCTATGGAGTGATGAGACAAAACTGGAACTCTTTGGGCCTATGAATCAACGTTATGTCTGGAGGAGAAAAACATGAAGCTTACAAAGAGAAGAACACCAGACCTACTGTTAAGCATGGTGGGGGGTCAATCATGCTCTGGGGCTGTTCCTCTGCCTCAGGTACCGGGAATCTCCAGCGCATTCAAGGCATTATGAATTCTATTTCCTACCAGGATATATTAGCTTCAAATGTCATGAAGTCAGTGACGAAGCTGAGGCTTGAGAGACGTTGGACCTTCCAACAGGACAACGATCCCAAGCATACCTCCAAATCAACATCAGAGTGGTTGCAGAAGAAGGACTGGAAGACGCTGGAGTGGCCTTCTCAGTCGCCAGACCTAAATCCTATAGAAAACCTGTGGTGGGACTTGAAGAAGGCAGTTGCAGCACACAAGTCCAAGAATATGAATGAACTGGAGGCCTTTGCCCAAGAGGAATGGGCTGAAATACATGTAGATCAGTGCAGGAAGCTTGTGTCTGGTTATGTATCACGTTTGAAGGATATAATTACTGCCAAAGGGTGTTCTACTAAGTACTAAAGATGCATGTAACTAGGGTTGAATAATTTTGTCAATGAGATATTAAGAAAAATGTCCTTTTTTGGTGTTTTGTAAAATACAGTGTTACAATTTAAGTTGCATTTGTGTATTCGACACATCTTTATTTGATATGACTATAAACAAAATACGGAATAAATGTCCAACTTGCTAAAACACCAAAATTGTGTGGGGGTTGAATAATTTTGATCACAACTGTAGGTCTGGAGACTGGCTAGGCCACTCCGGAACCTTGATATGGTTCTTACGAAGCCACTTCTTGGTTTTCTTGGCTGTGTGCTTTGGGTCATTGTCATGTTGGAAGAGCCAGCCACGACTCATCTTCAATGATCTGACTGAGGGAAGGAGTTTTTTGGCCAAAAATTCTCACAATACATGGCTGCAGTCATCCTCTCCTTAATACAGTACAGTCGTCCTGTCCCATGAGCATAAAAACACCCCCAAAGCATGATCCTACCACCCCCATGCTTCACAGTAGGGATGGTGTTCTTGGGCTGGTACGTATCATTCTTGTTCCTCCAAACATGCATAGTGGAATTATGACCAAAAAAGTCAATTTTGGTCTCATCTGTCCATAAAACTTTCTCCCATGACTCCTCTGGATCATCCAAATGGTCATTGGTAAACCTAAGACGGGCCTTAACATGTGCTTGTTTAAGCAGGGGAACCTACTGTGCCATGCATGATTTCAAACCACGACGTCTTAGTGTATTACCAACAGTGGTCCCAGCTCTTTTCAGGTCATTGACCAAGTCCTGCCGTGTAGTCCTGGGCTGATTCCTCACCTTTCTTAGCATCATTGAGACCCCACGAGGTGATATCTTGCATGGGGCTACACTCCGATTGAGATTGACCGTCATGTTTAGCTTCTTCAATTTTCTAATGATTGCTCCAACAGTGGACCTTTTTTCACCAAGCTGCTTGGCAATTTCTCCAGAGCCCTTTCCATCCTTGTGGAGTTGTATAATTTTGTCTCTGGTGTATTTTGACAGCTCTTTGCTCTTAGCCATGCTGAATGTTTGGGTCTTACTGATTGTATGGGGTGGACAGGTGTCTTTATGCAGCTAACGACATCATCTGATTCAGGATATTACAGTGGAGTGGGGGAGGACTTTTAAAGGTGGACTAGCAGGTCTTTGAGGTTCAGAATTATAGCTGATAGACAGGTGTTCAAATACTTATTTTCAACTGTATCACACGAATAAATTGTTGAAAAATCATAGATTGGGATTTCTGGATTATTCTTTTTAGGTAATCTTTCATACAGCGGACATGCACCTACCGTGAAAATTTCAGACCCCTCCATAATTTTTAAGTGGGAGAACTTGCAAAATAGTAGGGTGTTCAAATACTTATTTTCTTGACTGTATATATATATCCCACTGGGTGTGAGTTTTCCTTGCCCTTATGTGGGCCTACTGTTTGTGCAGCCCTTTGAGACACTAGTGATTTAGGGCTATGTAAGTAAACATTGATTGATTGATATATATATATATATATATATATTATATATATATATATACACACACACAGGGTGGCAAAAAAGTATTTAGTCAGCCACCGATTGTTCAAGTTCTCCCACTTAAAATGATGACAGAGGTCTGTAATTTTTTAATCATAGGTACACTTACATTGTGAGAGACAGAATGTGAAAAAAAAATCCAGGAATTTACATTGTAGGAATTTTAAAGAATTTATTGGTAAATTATAGTGGAAAATAAGTATTTGGTCACTTCAAACAAGGAAGATCTCTGACTCTCACAGACCTGTAACTTCTTCTTTAAGAAGCTCTTCTGTCCTCCACTCGTTACCTGTATTAATGGAACCTGTTTGAACCCGTTATCTGTATAAAATACACCTGTCCACAGCCTCAAACAGTCAGACTCCAAACTCCACTATCGCCAAGACCAAAGAGCTGTTCAAGGACACCAGGAAAATAATTGTAGACCTGCATCAGACTGGGAAGAGTGAATCTACAATAGGCAAGCAGCTTGGTGTGAAAAAATCAACTGTGGGAGAAATTATCAGAAAATAGAAGACATACAAAACCACTGATAATCTCCCTCAATCTGGGGCTCCACGCAAGATCTCATCCCGTGGGGTCAAAATGATCATGAGAATGGTGAGCAAAAATCCCAGAAACACACGGGGGACCTGGTGAATGACCTGCAGAGAGCTGGGACCAAAGTAACAAAGGTTACCATCAGTAACACACTATGCCGACAGGGAATAAAATCCTGCAGTGCCAGACATGTCCCCCTGTTTAAGCCAGTACATGTCCAGGCCCGTCTGAAGTTTGCCAGAGAGCACATAGGAGAATGTCATGTGGTGAGATGAAACCAAAAAATTAACTTTTTGGTACAAACTCAACTCGTCGTGTTTGGAGGAAGAAGAATACTGAGTTGCATCCCAATAACACCATACCTACTGTGAAGCATGGGGGTGGAAACATCATGCTTTGGGGCTGTTTTTCTGTTAAGGGAACAGGATGATTGATCCGTGTTAAGGAAAGAATGAATGAGGCCATGTATCGTGAGATTTTGAGCCAAAACGTCCTTCCATCAGTGAGTGATTTGAATGGTTGACCAAATACTTATTTTCCACCATAATTTACAAATAAATTCTTTAAAATTCTTACAATGTGAATTCCTGGATTTTTTTTGTCACATTCTGTCTCTCACAGTGGAAATGTACATATAATGAAAATTACAGACCTCTGTCATCATTTTAAGTGGGAGAACTTGCACAATCGGTGTTTGACTAAATACTTTTTTGCCCCACTGTATGTTTATATGGATGTATATATGTATGTATGCATGCATGTATGCATGTCTGTATGCATACATGTATGTATGTATGCGTATATATGTGTTTATGTATGTATCTGTAAATATGTATGTATATGTGTATGTATGTGTATATATGTGTATGTATGTGTATATATGTACTTATGTATGTATGTGTATATATGTATGTATGTATGTATGTATGTATGTATGTATATATATATATATATATATATATATATATATATATATATATATATATATATATATACTCGAGGGAGTACTGGAAAGTGCTCCCCCGGGTGATTCCCTTGTCCTACTGGGAGACTTCAACGCTCACGTTGGCAACGACAGTGAAACCTGGAGAGGCGTGATTGGGAAGAATGGCCGCCTGGATCTGAACCCTAGTGGTGTTTTGTTATTGGACTTTAGTGCTCGTCACAGTTTGTCCATAACAAACACCATGTTCAAACATAAGGGTGTCCATATGTGCACTTGGCACCAGGACACCCTAGGCCGCAGTTCCATGATCGACTTTGTAGTTGTGTCATCGGATTTGCGACCTTATGTTTTGGACACTCGGGTGAAGAGAGGGGCGGAGCTTTCTACCGGTGAGTTGGGTGCGATGGTGGGGGAGGATGCCGGACAGACCTGGGAGGCCCAAACGCATTGTGAGGGTCTGCTGGGAACGTCTGGCAGAGTCTCCTGTCAGACAAAGTTTCAATTGCCACCTCCGGAAGAACTTTGAACATGTCACGAGGGAGGTGCTGGACATTGAGTCCGAGTGGACCATGTTCCGCACCTCTATTGTCGAGGCGGCAGATCGGAGCTGTGGCCGCAAGGTAGTTTGTGCCTGTCGGGGCGGCAATCCTAAAACCCCTTGGTGGACACCAGCGGTGAGGGATGCCGTCAAGCTGAAGAAGGAGTCCTATCGGGTGCTTTTGGCTCATAGGACTCCGGAGGCAGTGGACAGGTACCGACAGGCCAAGCGGTGTGCAGCTTCAGCGGTCGCGGAGGCAAAAACTCGGACATGGGAAGAGTTCGGGGATGCCATGGAAAACGACTTCCGGACGGCTTTGAAGCGATTCTGGACCACCGTCCGCCGCCTCAGGAAGGGGAAGCAGTGCACTATCAACACCGTGTATGGTGCGGATGGTGTTCTGCTGACCTCAACTGCGGATGGTGTTGATAGGTGGAAGGAATACTTTGAAGACCTCCTCAATCCCACCAACACGTCTTCCTATGAGGAAGCAGTGCCTGGGGAATCTGTGGTAGACTCTCCTATTTCTGGGGCTGAGGTCGCTGAGGTAGTTAAAAAGCTCCTCGGTGGCAAGGCCCCAGGGGTGGACGAGATCCGCCCGGAGTTCCTTAAGGCTCTGGATGCTGTGGGGCTGTCTTGGTTGACAAGACTTTGCAGCATCGCGTGGACATCGGGGGCGGTGCCTCTGCATTGGCAGACCAGGGTGGTGGTTCCTCTCTTTAAGAAGGCGGACCGCAGGGTGTGTTCCAACTATCGTGGGATCACACTCCTCAGCCTTCCCGGTGAGGTTTATTCAGGTGTACTGGCGAGGAGGCTACGCCGGATAGTCGAACCTCGGATTCAGGAGGAACAGTGTGGTTTTCGTCCTGGTCGTGGAACTGTGGACCAGCTCTATACTCTCGGCAGGGTGCTTGAGGGTGCATGGGAGTTTGCCCAACCAGTCTACATGTGCTTTGTGGACTTGGAGAAGGCATTCGACCGTGTCCCTCGGGAAGTCCTGTGGGGAGTGCTCAGAGAGTATGGGGTATCGGACTGTCTTATCGTGGCGGTCCGGTCCCTGTACGATCAGTGCCAGAGCTTGGTCCGCATTGCCGGCAGTAAGTCGAACACATTTCCAGTGAGGGTTGGACTCCGCCAAGGCTGTCCTTTGTCACCGATTCTGTTCATAACTTTTATGGACAGAATTTCTAGGCGCAGTCAAGGCGTTGAGGGGTTCCGGTTTGGTAACCGCAGGATTAGGTCTCTGCTTTTTGCAGATGATGTGGTCCTGATGGCTTCATCTGACCGGGATCTTCAGCTCTCGCTGGATCGGTTCGCAGCCGAGTGTGAAGCGACCGGAATGAGAATCAGCACCTCCAAGTCCGGGTCCATGGTTCTCGCCCGGAAAAGGGTGGAATGCCATCTCCGGGTTGGGGAGGAGACCCTGCCCCAAGTGGAGGAGTTCAAGTACCTAGGAGTCTTGTTCACGAGTGAGGGAAGAGTGGATTGTGAGATCGACAGGCGGATCGGTGCGGCGTCTTCAGTAATGCGGACGTTGTACCGATCCGTTGTGGTAAAGAAGGAGCTGAGCCGGAAGGCAAATCTCTCAATTTACTGGTCCCTCACCTATGGTCATGAGATTTGGGTCATGACCGAAAGGATAAGATCACGGGTACAAGCGGCCGAAATGAGGTTCCTCCGCCGTGTGGCCGGGCTCTCCCTTAGAGATAGGGTGAGAAGCTCTGCCATCCGGGAGGAACTCAAAGTAAAGCCGCTGCTCCTTCACATCGAGAGGAGCCAGATGAGGCGGTTCGGGCATCTGGTCAGGATGCCACCCGAACGCCTCCCTAGGGAGGTGTTTAGGGCACGTCCAACCGGTAGGAGGCCACGGGGAAGACCCAGGACACGTTGGGAAGACTATGTCTCCCGGCTGGCCTGGGAACGCCTCGGGATCCACCGGGAAGAGCTAGACCAAGTGGCTGGGGAGAGGGAAGTCTGGGTTTCCCTGCTTAGGCTGTTGCCCCCGCGACCCGACCTCGGATAAGCGGAAGATGATGGATGGATGGCTATATATATATATGTATTATTTTAAGGGTGTAACGGTACACAAAAATTTCGTTTCGGTACGTACCTCGGTTTAGAGGTCACGGTTCGGTTCATTTTCGGTACAGTAAGAAAACAACAAAATACATATTTTTGTGTTATTTATTTCCCAAATTTGCAAAATCTTCCACCAAAAATAATTTTCTTTATGGAATATTTGATGTGAAATAATGGGATCCTTGGATAGGTCAATAATTCATAATAACATTGATTTTGATTCAATATTATAGAATAGAATAGAATAGAAATTACAGTATTGATCCCTGGGGGAAATTCAGCACATTTCGCTCACAATAGACAATAATAATAATAAATAATATATATATGATATATAAATAATATGAATATATTCTACATATACTCTACTCTGGTTGGGTCCGGTGAGGGGAGGACGTGTGGTCAGGACCTAGACCGGGCTAGGTCATAGACTGACCATACGTCCTCTTTTGCTGGATCTGTCAGTGCGGAGTTTTTTAAATGCCTCAAATGTCCGGCATTTTGAGTATTGTTTACACAACGTGCAGTACGCTACTTAATATGTCCGTGTGGAAACTCTTTCGGTACACCTCCGCACCGAACCGGAAACCCCGTACCGAAACAGTTCGATAAAATACCCATACCGTTACACCTTTAGTATGTATGTACAGTCAGGAAAATAAGTATTTGAACACCCTGCTATTTTGCAAGTTCTCCCACTTAGAAATCATGGAGGGGTCTGAAATTTTCACGGTAGGTGCATGTCTACTGTATGAGAGATAACCTACAAAGAAAAATCCAGAAATCACAACCAATTATTTTTTAACACTTTGTGTGGTACAGCTGAAAATAAGTATTTGAACACCTGTCTATCAGCTAGAATTCTGACCCTCAAAGACCTGTTAGTCCGACTTCAAAAGTCCTCCTCCACTCCACTGTATTATCCTGAATCAGATGCACCTGTGTGAGGTCATTAGCTGCATAAAGACACCAGTCCACCCCATACAATCAGTAAGACCCAAAAATGCAGCATGGCTAAGAGCAAAGAGCTGTCCGAAGACACCAGAGACAAAATTGTACAACTCCACAAGGATGGAAAGGGCTCAGGAGAAAAATTTCCAAGCAGTTTGGTGAAAAAAGGTCCACTGTTGGAACAATCATTAGAAAATGGAAGAATCTAAACATGACGGTCAATCTCAATGCGAGTGGATTTTTCTTTTTAGGTTATCTCTCATACAGTGGACATGCACCTACGGTGAAAACTTCAGACCCCTCCATGATTTCTAAGTAGGAGAACTTGCAAAATAGCAGAGTGTTTAAATACTTATTTTCCTCACTGTATGTATGTATGTATGCATGTTTGTACCGGTATGATAGGTATATGTGTATGTATGTACGGTATATGTTTGTACAAAAATAGTTAAGTTGTCAAGTGTACATGGTAAATAAAAAGAGAATACAACAAATTATTTTCAATTTACCGTATTTTTTCGGATTATAAATCGCTCCGGATCACACGTCGCACCGGCCGAAAATGCATAATAAAGAAGGAAAAAAACACGTATACGTCGAACTGGAGTATAAGTCACATTTTTGGGGGAAATTTATTTGATAAAATCCAACACCAAGAATATGCATTTGAAAGACAATTTGAAATAAATAAAGAATAGTGAACAACAGGATGAATAAGTGTACGTTATGATGCATAAATAACCAACGGAGAACGTGCCTGGTATGTTAACGTAACATATTATGGTAAAAGTCATTCAAATCACTATAACATATATAGAACATGCTATACGTTTACCAAACAATCTGTCACTCCTAATTGATAAATCCGATGAAATCTTCTTCCTTGATGTCGCTTCTAAACAATTCTGCCAACTCCAAAGGTATGTGCCGCTTCCTCTTGTCGTTTTCTTCTGCATATTTTACTACGTCCAGCTTGTAATCTGCAGTACATGATTTCCTTTTCGGTCCATTTTTTGTTCAGCCCTTCTCAGTTTTTATGAGGTACAGCCAACGATGAAATCATCCATTTTAATAGCTACGGCAGTAGCATATAGCAGTTGGTATTCCATGACCCACAATGCACTTCTGCCATGACCCTCCCCCGCTGAATTCTTATTGGTTGACGTGTATGTGACGATTGCTGACGTGTGTGTGACGATTGCTGATATTTTCTTCGTCTCTTCCGCAAATTACATAAATAATATTATTTGATATTTTACGGTAATGTGTTAATAATTTCACACATACTGTAAGTCACTCCGGAGTATATGTCGCACCCGCGGCCACTCTATGAAAAAAACTGCGGACTTATAGTCCGAAAAATACGGTACATTCAATTGAATAGACTACAAAGACAAGATATTTCATGTTCACACTGAGAAACTTTTTTTTTTTTCAAAATAGTCATGAACTTAGAATTTAGTGGCAGCAACACATGGCAAAAAAGTAATTTTTACCACTGTGTTACATGGCCTTTCCTTTTAACAACACTCTGTAAAGGTTTGGTAACTGAGGAGACACAATTTTGAAGTGAAATTCTTTCCCATTCTTGCTTGATGTACGGTTTAAGTTGTTCAACAATCACCTTACTGATATTTTAGCCGTCATATTGCACCATACATTTTCAATGTCTGGACTACAGGCAGGCCAGTCTAGTACCAGCACTCTTTTACTATGGAGCCACACTGTTGTAACACGTGGCTTGGCATTGTCTTGCTGAAATAAGCAGGGGCGTCCATGAAAAAGACGTTGCTTGGATGGCAACATATGTTGCTCTTAAAGCTGTATGTACCTTTCAGCATTAATGGTGCCTTCACAGATGTCTAAGTTACCCATGCCTTGGGCACTAATACACCCCCATACAATCACAAATACTGACTTTTACACTTTGCACCTAGAACAGTCCGGATGCTTCTTTTCCTCTTTGGTTCGGAGGACACGATGTCCACAGTTTTTAAACATAATTTGAAATGTGGACTCCTCAGACCACAGAACACTTTTTATACTTTGTATCAGTCCATATTAGATGAGGTCGGGCCCAGCGAAGCGTTTCTGGATGTTGTTGATAAATTAATTTGGTTTTGCATAGTAGAGTTTTAACTTGCACTTACAGATGTAGTGACCAACTCTAGTTACTACTGACATTGGTTTTCTGAAGTGTTCCTGATCCCATGTGGTGATATCCTTTACACACTGATGTGGCTGTTTGATGCAGTACCGCCTGAGGGATCCTGGGTGCGTAATATCATGGCTTATGTGCAGTGAATTCTCCAGATTCTCTGAACCCTTTTGATGATATTAGTCAGCGTAGATGGTGAAATCCCTGAATTCCTTGCAATAGCTGTTTGAGAAATTTTGTTTTTAAACAATTTGCTCATGCATTTGTTGACAAAGTGGTGACCCTCGCCCCATCCTTGTTTGTGAATGACTGAGTATTTCATGTAAGCTGCTTTTATACCCAAAAATGGCACCCACCTGTTCCCAATGAGCATGTTCACCTGTGGGATGTTCCAAATAAGTCTTTAATGAGCATTCCTCAACTTTCTCACTCTTTTTGCCACTAGTGCCAGCTTTTTTGAAAAACATGTTTAAAGGCATCAAATTCCAAATGAGCTCATATTTGCCACAAAAAATAACAGTTTCTCACTGTGAACATGAAATTTGCAGTCTGTTCAATTGAATATAAATTGAAAAGAATTGTATTCTCTTTTTATTTACCGTTTACACAATTTGACAACTTCACGGCTTTTGGTGTTTGTGAGTGTGCGTGCGTGTTGTTCAAGTTCTGCTTAGTGGGTTAGGTGAGAATATTGCAGCCTGATGTCCACAGATGATAATCTCCATTGAAGAACAGTTGAATGTGTTGTGCTTGCAGGTGCTTCCACGTCATTCGTGTCCAGAACGGGGAAAACTACAGATCTGACCCAGATTAAAGGCTGGAGAGAGAAGTTCTCTTCCCCCGAGACTTCCACAGCTCCTCCAGCCTCCAACGGCGAAGGTTCCAACTGGCCAGTCACATGACCACTTCCAATGGCTCTGTTGGGTTTCAGGGCTTTCATTTTGGGCTCTTTCAGGTCCGGCGGTGTGCGTGGGCCCGGAGCAGACCAAGAAGAACTTGTCTGCGTTCTGCAGCGACATGTTGGATCAGTACCTGGAGAGCGAGGCTAAGCTCATCCAGCAGTCTACCAGCAGCTTCTCCGTAGAGCTTCCTCCGGTCTACCAGCTTCCTGCCGCCGGCAGCAGCAGCAACTACAACCTCAGCGCTGTTGTCAAGAAACCCACCTCCGACCTCATCTCAGGGTTCATCCCGCCCTCAAAAAGAAGTAGAGTCCAGGGCAGGGAGCCCAAAGCCACCAAGAAAGGAGAGCGAAAGCAGAAGAGTTCTAAAATGGAAGCTGATCATCAAGCCACCCCGTCTCAGCCTCTAACAGAGACCAGTGACCCGGTCCCAGCCACCTCTCAGCCTTCTGTCTTCCGGAGGAAAAGACTCCAATCTAAGACCTCCTCCCAGGCGGGAATGGCAGACATGCCCCCCCTGGAGTCTGATTCTGAAGCTGACGCTGCTGCTACCCCCAGACTATCTGTGACTCAAGGCTTGCTGAGGCAGAAAGACTTGGAGGATAGCGCCCAGTGGGCCGGTCGACCTCGCACTTTCATCACGGAGGAGCGAGCCGCCATCGCACTGACGTCCCTCTTCACCTTGATGGTAGGACCTCTCTTTAAAAGTATATTTCAACTAATTTTCAGCTTTTTAAAACAGGGTGTCCAAAGTGCGGCCCGGGGGCCGTTTTTTAAGGGCCCAATTTTTAGCTTGCTAATATTAGCTTGACAGATTTATTTTTGAAAATTGTGCAGGTACAGAGTTTAGCATCAAATATTTTTTTACTTGATGAATGCTATTGGCTAGCGTGCTAACGTTAGTAGGCTAGCTTTTTGTATTAGCAAATTTTATAGGTATACAACAGAGTCGTATCATGTATGCTAACTTTAGCTTGCAAGCATTTTTCTAGCAAATCTTTCAGGTTTACATCACAAAATAATTAATTTTGGTATTTGACACATTACTAATATTCATATGTATATACCGTATATTACCAAATAGTAGCCCGGGCGTTTATTTCATTAAATCATTTTTGGAGACGGGTGTTGAAAAGAAGCAGGTGGTTATTTGCACAAGGCTTTTTTTTTTTTTTTTTTTGCACCAGCCTGCACTAGGCCATTATTTGGTTCCAATGGTTACTGTCCAGTATTTTTTTTTTCGTATAAAAAACATTAAATGTGAAAGCTATTATAAACATACAAAAAAAATAAACAAGACTATCAAAAGACAAGAGATCAACAAGGCCTCAACATGGTAGTAGTGCAACAATTGTCAAATAGAATACCAATACTGAAAATAAATAAAGTTTTTAAATAAAGCAGCCTACCAGGAAATATAAAATTATGGTACCAAGTACTCAAGTATAAAACCCACCATCAAAACCGAACAATAATAGTGTCACTAAAATAAAATAAAGGCTAAGTATTCCAAGTTTTAAATAAAGCAGCATACAGGAAAGATAAAATAATGGTACCAAGTACTTTATAAAACCATCAAAACAATAATACTGCAGCAATTGCAACCCCAAATGCAACTCAAACCCACTCATCATCTTCCTCCTCTTCAATTACAAGTTCCTTGAGGAACTGCTGTTCCTCATCACTCACCTCCTCTTTCAGAACCACAGCAGCACCCTGCTGTCTAGCCCTCAAAAACATCTCTCTGCCTGCCTGACATGGCTGTCCCTCCTTGAGGCAGTAAATGACCTGGTCCTCACTCCCATCAGCGGCCACTGTCAGCCCACACACCTTGTAGGATACAAGAAAGCAACAATCAGCTACGGCTACTGTTTGCAACACACGCACACACCCACATACACACAGCCAGCCAGCCAGCCTGCCAGCCTACCTTGAATGAGTTGATCAGTGTCCCCCGATCCAGAGCATCCCAGGCTCCCAGGACCCAGTCGACCAGGAGGCTGCGGGAAGGGGCTCTCAGGTTCCCTGACTTGGTGTAGGTTTTGTCTTTATCACCAGCCATCCAGTTATCATAGTAGTCACGGAGCTGTGCCTTGAAAGGGCCATTCCACACAACATCGGGGCCTGCAGGTACTTTGTGCAACCTCCAGATATAACAGCCATTGTAAGGTTGTAGCCCCTTTTGAGCTCTGCCTTTGTGGCCTCGCTGATATGGCATCGGTACGAGTCCCATGCAAGTAGCCTCGGTCCGAAGTGAAATTTCCCCACTGCCCTCTGGAGCCAATCCTTTGTCAGGTCATCATTAAACCAGCCATTCTTGGAGGAAGCTATGATCACCCCAGGGATGCTCTGCATAGCCTTTACATCACAGACAGCACCTTTAAACACAATGTAAGGCGTCAGCTTTGTCCCGTCTGCTTTGGCTGCAAGAGCCACCGTGACGCGCGTCTTCTCGTGGCCGGTGGTTTTAAGGCAGATGGAGCGGGCGCCCCCTCTCATTGACTGTACTAAAACCAACCATGTCAAACCAGACGGCTGTTTCATCTATGGCGGTGATATTCTTGGGCTGGATTTTCTTGGCTTCTATCTGTTTAGTAGTGAAAATGAGGAAGTTTACAATCTTCTCGACGGAAGCGTCCTTCTGTGCAACAGTTGTTCTCCCCTGAGGGTAAAGTTGTTCCAACGCAGGAATCGATTAAGCCAGCCAGTCGTTGCACCAAACACCACCCCGGTGTCTCTCGTGTCACTCGCGGTGGCATACAACTCCTTGGCCTTAATGCGGATCATTTTGCGGGACACATGGTGGTTCAGTCCACGAAGGTGATGTATCCACTGACACAAATTAGCATCAAGCTCGTCGCTCACTTTCTTCTTACCTCCGCCAGATAAGCGAGCCCGTTTTCCATCGATTGCCGAATGACATAGTACTCCCTTTTTTTGTTTCCATTCGCGTACACGCTTCGGGTCAACGTTAAACTGCCTGGCCGCTGCCAAACCAGAATTCTGCCCCGCGTACTTCAGAACGGCTAGCTTGAACTTTAAGTCAAACTTTCTGTTCTTCCCCCTTAAAGTATTCCCGTCCATCAGTTGTGGTGTACCGCTAAACATGGGCTATTATTAGGAAGAGGCGTTTAATTCACAAAATGGGCTCAGACCAGGGGCGGCTATTAGAACATGGGCGGTTATTTGCCCAAGGGCGTTTACTTGGTAATATACTGTATATATATGTGTGTGTGTGTGTGTGTGTGAATATATATATATATATATATATATATATATATATATATATATATATATATATATTAGGGCTGCAAATTTTTGGGTGTCCCACGTTTCGTTTCAATATCGACTCTTGGGTCGCGATTCGATTATATATCGATTTTTTTTTTTTTTTTGATTCAACGCGATTCTCCATTCAAAAACGATTTTTGGCCTATTGAAAAGGATTCTGTATTCATTCAATACATAAGATTTCAGCAGGATCTACCCCAGTCTGCTGACATGTTAGCAGAGTAGTAGATTTTTGTAAAAAGCTTTTATAATTGTAAAGGACAATATTTTATCAACAATTGCAACAATTTAAATTTGTTTTAACTATTAAACAAACCAAAAATATGACTTATTTTATCTTTGTGAAAACATTGGACACAGTGTGTTGTCAAGCTTATGAGATGTGATGCGATGTGACACTTTTGTTCTTTTTAAAAAAAATTTATAAATGTCTAATGATAATGTCAATGAGGGATTTTTAATCACTGCTATGCTGAAATTATAACTAATATTGATACTTTTGTTGATAACATTCTTATTTTTTTCACTACTTTTGGTTTGTTTTGTGTCGTGTTTGTGTCTTGCTCTGTTTATTGCAGTTCTGAGTGTTGCTAGGTCAGGTTTGGTTTTGGAATTGGATTGCATTGTTATGGTATCTCTGTGTATTGGCTTGTTGGATTGATAAAAAAAAATAAAAATAAAAAAATCTATTAAAAATAAATCAATTTTTTTTTTTTTAAACAATGACAATCGATTCTGAATCGCACAACGTGAGAATCGCAACTTGTATTCGAATCGATTTTTTCCCACACCCCTACTATATATATATATATATATATATATATATATATATATATATATATATATATATATATATATATATATATATATATATGGTTTATTTATACGTAAATTCTACCTTCCGTTCCTTTTTAAGAAAGTGATCTGTGACGCTGTCGTACCAAGAAGGCGCCTTTTCCAGGGATTTGAAAAGTGTCCTCTTAATGGCCAGCAGAGCTAGGCTTCTTAAACGACCTTGGCCCATGGTGTTGTGGGTATAAGACTTGGCAACTATAAACAGGAGAAGCTCCACTTTACACTTGCAGATGTAGCTCCAATCTTTGCCATTAATGACCATTCTTTGAACAGCTGTGTGCATTATAAATATGTTTGTTGTTCAATTAAAAAAAATATATATATCTGCCATCAAATGCAGCTTAAGGGACAAACAATAGACAATGGATGGCTGGATGGATGCCTGGATGGATGCTACCTACCTAGCTGGCTTGCTGGGACTGGCGCGACACTAGTGCAACGTGTGTCCGCCTGTGAGTGCTTTGAGACGGTAGAGGGGCTCAACAGACCACAGCACTTTCCTCCAGAAGGTCTTATCTTTGTCCATGTGATGTCAGATAAAACAAAAATGGAGCTGTTTGGCCACAATAACGAGCAATATGTTTAGAGAAGAAAAAGGTGAGCCATTCAACCCTAGGAACACCAATCCTACTGTCAAGCATGGTGGTGGTAGTATTATTCTCTGCTGCCAATGGAACTGGTGCTTTAAATGGGACAATGAAAAAGAAGGATTACCTCCAATTTTTTCAGGACCACCTAAAATCATCAGCCCGGAACTTGGGTCTTGAGCGCAGTTGGGTGTTCCTACAGGACAATGACCCCCAAACACACGTCAAAAGTGATAAAGGAATGGCTAAATCAGTCTAGAATGAAGGTTTTGGAATGGCCTTCCCAAAGTCCTTACTTAAAATTGTGGACAATGCTGAAGAAACAAGTTCATGTCAGAACACCAACACATTTAGCTGAACTGCACCATCTTGGTCAAGAGGAGTGGTCAAAAATTCAACCAGATGCTTGTGGATGGCTACCAAATGCGCCTTATTGCAGTGAAACTTGCCAAGGGACATGTAAGAAAATATTAACATTGCTGTATTTATACTTTTGACCCAGCAGATGTGGTCACATTTTCAGTAGACCCATAATAAATTCATAAAAGAAGCAAACTTAATGAATGATTTTTGTGACCAACAAGTATGTGCTCCAATCACTATCACAATTGTAGTTGTAGAAATGATTGGAAACTCAAGGCAACCATTACATTATGTTCTTTACAAGTCTATGTAAACTTTTGACCACGACTGCACATACATATATATATATGTATGTGTATATACATACATACTGTATGTAAATCTGTGTGTACACATGTATAATGGCTGATTGAATGCTCAAAATCAAAAAATGTGATGACAGACCAGCTCCAAAAAGGATGTAATATTTTTTTTTTTTTTTTACTAAATGACACCCAGAATGTACATGTAGGTAAAGACTATGGGATTTACAATATTAAAACAATAAAGGACTGAATAGATGAAGTAGGGCTGGGCGATAAGGCCTTTTATTGATATGTGGATATTTTGCCTTAGCCTTGAAGCAACACTTGATCCATACACTGTAATCACACCAGTATGATGATTCTGTGTCTACATTAAAACATTCTTCTTCATACTGCATTAATTTATGCTCATTTTAAACGTTCATGCAGTGAGGGAAATCACAACTAAGTCAATTTAGCAAAAGTGTATTTATTAAACAGTTATTAAGCAGTGGCACAAACATTCATGTCATTTCCAAACAAAGTGCAAGATTGTCGGAGACATTTTAAAACAAGCCATTAGTGCACTTTCGTGCATGATGTCACTAAGATGACATATCAAAACAACACTAAATTGAAGTGCACTTTTTGTAGAGAACGCCACTACAATAGTTTAAAGCAAAGTGCACTTTTGTGCATGATGTCGCTAAGATGCCATATCAAAATAACACTTAAATTAAAGTGCACTTTTTGTACAGAACGCCACTACAATAGTTCAAAACAAATAAAGTGCACTTTTGTGCATGATATGTCACTAAGATGACATATCAAAATAACGTGCACTTTTTGTACAGAACGCTATTACAATAGTTTAAAACAAAGTGCACTCTTGTGCATGATGTCACACAATATATTTCAATAACTGTCAAATAAAAATGAGCTGCATAATAGTAAATCAAATAGTGTATGTCCTTCGCTATGTGGTAGGTTTCTGCGGATGTTATCTCCTTTTGTTGTGGACTATTTTTTTCATACAGTGTTGTTCTGGAAATGGTTGCCTGGGTATTTTGTTGGTGTGGCACCTAACGAAGATGTTGACATGCGGAGTTTGTTTTTTACATTTTTAATTTTTTTTTTTTTTTTGTCCTGTCCAGGTTCTCAGGCAAATAATAGTTGATGTAGACGCCTGTTCAGAGTTACTTTACAAAAGAGAAGTGTGGGATACTTCTCTTGTTGCCTTATTTGTATTTAACTTTATTAAATGTATTTATATTATCATTTGGTGCAGCCGGGCCGGAGCGTGAGGGCATACAAAAAAAGGAAATTGGGGAAGTTGTGGGGACAAGAAGAGGATAAGACAGAAAGACAACAATAACAACAACAACAACAATAGAACAACAGCAAATAGGATATGATGGTAAAAGTGACAACAAAGAAGCAGTTAGTGAAATAATACAGAAATGACAATGAGCATTACACTACAAATGGATCAATACAAATACCAATTGAAATAGCGCTATTGATAATGAATAATAACAATTTACCTCTATTAACAACAATACAATTGTTCTGACGCAACAATACACATACAGTCCAGAAAACAAGTATTTGAACACCCTGCTATTTTGCAAGTTCGCCCACTTAGAAATCATAGAGGGGTCTGAAATTTTCACGGTAGGTGGATGTCCACTGTATGAGAGATAACCTAAAAAGACAAATCCAGAAATCACAATCAATGATTTTTTCAACAATTTATTCGTGTGATACAGCTGAAAATAAGTTTTTGAACACCTGTCTATCAGCTATAATTCTGAACCTCAAAGACCTGCTAGTCCACCTTTTAAAAGTCCTCCCCGACTCCATTGTATTATCCTGAATCAGATGAGGTCGTTAGCTGCAAAAAGACACCTGTCCACCCCATACAATCAGTAAGACCCAAACATTCAGCATGGCTAAGAACAAAGAGCTGTCCAAAGACACCAGAGACAAAATTGTACAACTACGCAAGGATGGAATGGGCTACGGAGAAATTGCCAAGCAGCTTGGTGAAAAAAGGTCCACTGTTGGAACAATCATTAGAAAATGAAAGAAGCTAAACATAACGGTCAATCTCAATTGGAGTGGAGCCCTATGCAAGATATCAACTTGTGGGGTCTCAATGATGCTAAGAAAGGTGAGGAATCAGCCCAGGCCTACACGGCAGAACTTGGTCAATGACCTGAAAAGAGCTTGGACCATTGTTTCCATGGTCACTGTTTGTAATAAACTAAGACGTCATGGTTTGAAATCATGCATGGCAAGGAAGGTTCCCCTGCTTAAACCAGCACATTTTAAGGCCCGTCTTAAGTTTGCCAATGACCATTTGGATGATCCAGAGGAGTCATGTGAGAAAGTTTTGTGGACGGGTGAGACCAAAATTGACCTTTTTGGTCATAATTCCACTCAGCATGTTTGGAGGAAGAAGAATGATGTATGCCATGCTTTGGGGGTGTTTTTCTGCTCATGGGACAGGACGACTGTACTGTATTAAGGAGAGGATGACTGCAGCCATGTATTTTGAGATTTTTGCCAAAAACGTCCTTCCCTCGGTCAGATAATTGAAGATGAGTCATGGCTGGATCTTCCAACATGACAATGACCCAAAACACACACAGCCAGGAAAACCAAGAAGTGGCTTCGTAAGAACCATATCAAAATTCTGGAGTGGCCTAGCCAGTCTCCAGACCTAAATCCAATTGAAAATCTTTGGATGGAGCCGAAAGTCTGTGTTACTCAGTGACAGTCCAGAAACCTGACTGATCTCGAGAAAATCTGTGTGGAGGAGTGGGCAAAAATCCCTCCTGCAGTCTGTGCAAACCTGCTGAAGAACTCCAGGAAACGTTTGACCTCTGTAATTGCAAACAAAGGCTACTCTACCAAATATTAACGTTGGTGTTCAAATACCTATTTTCAGCTTTATCACACAAATAAATTGTTAAAAAATCATAGATTGTGATTTCTGGATTTTTCTTTTTAGGTTATCTGTCATACAGTGGACATGCACCTACCGTGAAAACTTCAGACCCCTCCATGATTTCTAAGTGGGAGAACTTGCAAAATAGCAGGGTGTTCAAATACTTATTTTCTTCACTGTATGTAGTGATAAATAGAGATCCAAAAAAATGCAGAAAAATAGAGGGGAAGAAAGAGAAACAACCTATATTAACACTGTAGTTTGTTATAGGAACAATAGGTTAAGCTTTGTCAGTGTGCCATGTGTTACCCAGTTTCCCATATTTTAACAAGCACTCCTTATCCTCTACCGGCAACTTTTCAAAAGCTACAAATTCAATCAATCAATGTTTATTCATATAGCCCTAAATCACAAGTGTCTCAAAGGGCTACACAAACCACAACGACATCCTCGGTAGAGCCCACATAAGGGCAAGGAAAACTCACCCCAGTGGGACGTCGGTGACAGTAACAATGATCCATCCATCGATCTTCTTCCGTTTATCCAATGTCGGGTCGCGGGGGCAGCAGCCTAAGCAGGGACGCCCAGACTTCCCTCTCCCCAGCCATTTTGTACAGCTCTTCCAGGGGGATCCCGAGGCGTTCCCAGGCCAGCCGGGAGGCATAGTCTTCCCAACGTGTCCGGGTCTTCCCCGAGGCCTCCTACCGGTTGGACGTGCCCTAAATACCTCCCTAGGGAGGCGTTCGGGTGGCATCCTGACCAGATGCCTGAACCACCTGATCTGGCTACTCTCGATGTGGAGGAGCAGCGGCTTTACTTTGAGTCCCTCCCGGATGGCAGAGCTTCTCACCTTATCTCTAAGGAAGAGCCCCGCCACACGGCAGAGGAAACTCATTTCGGCCGCTTGTACCCGTGATCTTATCCTTTCGGTCATGACCCAAAGCTCTCAACCATAGGTGAGGATGGGAACGTAGATCGACTGGTAGATTGAGAGCTTTGTCTTCCGGCTCAGCTCCTTCTTCACCACAACGGATCGGTACAACGCCCGCATTACTGAATACGCCGCACCGATCCGCCTGTCGATCTCACGATCCACTCTTCCCTCACACGTGAAGAAGACTCCTAGGTACTTGAACTCCTCCACTTGGGGCAGGGTCTCCTCACCAACCCGGAGATGGCATTCCACCCTTTTCCGGGCAAGAACCATGGACTCTGATTAGGAGGTGCTGATTCTCATTCCGGTTGTTTCACACTCCGCTGCGAACCGATCCAGTGAGAGCTGAACATCCCGGCCAGATGAAGCCATCAGGACCACATCATCTGCAAAAAGCAGAGACCTAATCCCGCGGCCACCAAACCGGAACCCCTCAACGCCTTGACTGCGCCTAGAAATTCTGTCCATAAAAGTTATGAACAGAATTGGTAACAAAGGACAGCCTTGGCGGAGTCCAACCCTCACTGGAAACATGTCCGACTTACTTCCGGCGATGTGGGCCAAACTCTGACACTGATTGTACAGGGAGCGGACCGCCACAATAAGACAGTCCGATACCCCATACTATCTGAGCACTCCCCACAGGGCTTCCCGAGGGACACGGTCGAATGCCTTTTCCAAGTTCACAAAGCACATGTAGACTGGTTGGGCAAACTCCCATGCACCCTCAAGATCCCTGCCGAAAGTATAGAGCTGGTCCACAGTTCCACGACCAGGACAAAAACCACACTGTTCATCCTGAATCTGAGGTTCGACTATCCGGCGTAGCCTCCTCTCCAGTACACCTGAATAAACTTCTTCAGCTTGACTGCATCCCTCACCGCTGGTGTCCACCAACGGGTTTTAGGATTACCGCCCTGACGGGCACCAACTACCTTGCGGCCACAGCTCCAATCAGCCGCCTCGACAATAGAGGTGCGGAACATGGTCCACTCGGACTCAATGTCCAGCACCACGCTCGTGACATGTTCAAAGTTCTTCCGGAGGTAGGAATTGAAACTTTCTCTGACAGGAGACTCTGCCAAACGTTCCCAGCAGAACCTCACAATGCGTTTGGGCCTGCCAGGTCTGTCCGGCATCCTCCCCCGCAGCCAACTCACCACCAGGTGGTGATCGGTAGAAAGCTCCGCCCCTCTCTTCACCCGAGGGTCCAAAACATGAGGCCGCAAATCCGATGACACAACTACAAAGTCGATCATGGAACTGCGGCCTAGGGTGTCCTGGTGCCAAGTGCACATACGGACACCCTTATGTTTGAACATGGTGTTTGTTAAGGACAAACTGTGACGAGCACAAAAGTCCAATAACAAAACACCACTCAGGTTCAGATCCGGGCGGCCATTCTTCCCAATCACGCCTCTCCAGGTTTCACTGTTGTTGCCAACATGAGCGTTGAAGTGCCCCAGTAGGACAAGGGAATCACCCGGAGGAACACCCTCCAGTACCCCCTCGAGTGTACCCAAAAAGGGTGGGTACTCTGAACTGCTGTTTGGTGCGTAAGCACAAACAAAGTCATGATTAATTAATTATTTTATCTTCATTTGTTACCTGATTGGCACCTTCTCTCTCTCTCTCTCTCGTATGACCACTCGCACTACCTGCTAACTTTACCCATGCGCTCTGCTCGTTGAGAGCGTATGACGTTGCACGCGCGTATGTGACATATGTAAGAAGGTGCGCATGTTTTATGTCTCTGTGAGAAGGAGAGACAAGAAAGAGTGAAAAAAGCCTGTAGTGTAATGTCCGCAGCTAAAAACAACTGTGTGAGAATGTATACTCCAATACTCACCATATAGTAATTTTCTACATCAACAAACCCGCGATATATCCAGTATATTCCATATATCTCCCAGCCCTAATAAGAAGGTTGCTCCTCTTCTACTTCTCACATGGACATCTTTTTACAATCAAGTGCAACATAAGGCAAAATATGATGACAAAAGATAAAAAGACATCTAGAACCTGCAGAAGTTAGTTCCACATGACACCTACTGTGGGAACTAACCCCGCCCACTCTGCTTGCTGTGACTTTCAATGGTAAATGTCTTGAGAAATGATTTGGAAGGGTCTGATCGGCTGGATTGGAAATCTTCATTTGAGCAGGCACCTTTTATCCCTTGAAATAAGATGGTTTGAAAAAAAGGTGTATGGGTGTGACATGTCGTTGAGTGACTGTCACGCAGGTTTAAGTCCCAAACCATGGACTTATGTGAACTCTCATCGTGCTTGTTTCTTCATACATGCAGAGTGAGACCTGGTACCTGCTTCACATCTAAGATATGTTTTAATATGCAGGGTTTTGTCAGCGATAATCCCACGGCTCCCATCCGCCTGCCCCCCAGACCCACCACCCCCTGCTTCAACGACTTCTGCCGTCTGGGCTGCGTCTGCTCCAGCCTGGCCTACACGTCTCGCATCAGCCACTGCGGCCGGCCGCAGTGCATGCTGGGATGCAGCTGCCTTAAGCAGAAGGTGGTCCTGCTCAAGAACTTGGACGGCTCCGATTCCAGCCCCTCCCAGCACGGCACCGGCAAGAGGAGAAAAAGGAAGCGAATGAAGATGGCCTACAGTAAGGCTATCTCAGTGTTAGGTGGTCTTCTCGAGTCATGTTCTCCAGTCATATTCCACTGTCTGCTTCCACTCGCAGTTCTGAAGGAAGCCGACAGCGTCTCCCAGCCTGCTGAGCGGGTGCGGACTCTCTGGAAGAGGGACAGCAGAGCCTTTGACCCGGAGCCCAACCACATCCCGGAAGCTGCTAACTCGTCCTGCACTGGAATGTCTTCAAAGGTGCTAACAGGTCTCCTCCATTTTATTGGAGCTTAATTTTCACCTTGTTTTTGTTGCGTCTTTTAAGGCGACCAAGCCTGCCGGCAGTTGCGCCCGAGTAAGAAGATTCCTAGGAAAGAAGTTGCAGCAGGTCAGTAGCCAGTCACTTGTCCACCTCTCCAACCGTCCTGGTTCTTTCATGATCTTCCTTCAGGAGCCTCCACCCAAAACTGACAGGAGAACATTGCAGGGGAGAAAAAGCAAAGTGGCAGCAGGTGTGTGTTTTTCCTTCACTCTTCCAAAGTCTCTTCAGGGATGGCCACTTTCACTCCTCTTTTCACAACCTAGCTGAGCCTGCTGCGACCCCCTCAAAGCCCTCCAGACGCCTGACCATCCTCACCGAGTGTGGCTGGAAGTTGGACGCCGACCGCGATTACGTGCTGAAGAAGCTGTGCGAGGCCATGGCCCGGCATAGCCTGGACAAACCCTTCTGGGCCAGGAAGTACCACATCAGTCCCATCAGTCAGACTGTGGAGGGGAGTGGCGCCGGACGCTGCATCCACTACAAAGTCCTCATCAGCAGAAGTAGCCAGGCTCCGCAGGTTGGCAAGAAGCTCTCATGGGGTCTCTTCAGATCCCACATGATGACTCTCTTACCTCCTCAGGAGGACAACTGCACACTGGTGGTGGAGGAGGTCAAGGCTGGGCAGGAACCTGTGGAGGACTGGCAGAGGGCGCTGGTGGAGGAGGACCTGGTGGAAGACTTGCAACGGGAAGTGAACGAAAGCGACCTGGAAGAGAAGGAGGTGCAAGTGTTGGAGAAGAGGAAGTCCAGCATCTGCATGGCTCTGCCTTTCCTCACAACAGCCTCTGCCGCCGGCTTCCTGTCAGCCAGCAAGAAGAAGCCGGGCCAAAACAATTGTGTTCAGGTGAGCCCTCTTGATGCAGAGTCAGCGCTAAGTGGAGTGATGAACTGATCAAAGACATGTGCGTCCAGGTTAATGGAAAGTTGTATCCTCTGGCCAAGATCCAGCTAGGGGAGATGGGTGCGCTCCACCCCGCTAACCGCCTGGCGGCGTATGTGACGGGCCGCATGCTGGGCAAAAAGAAGCAGGAAGCTGACCCGAGTCAGTCCAAGCCCTGTGCCCCCGCCCAGCCGCCACCTACAGGTGAAGACACTGCAGATGACATCACGCTCTGTTGGTGACCACATTGTGTGTGTTGCAGTGGCGCCCACCATGACCATCATGACCACGGCCGTCAACCCCCCCATGGGATCCATTCAGGTCAGACCGCTGTCAGCAGGAAGCTCTGCCCCTCCCACAGGTAACGCAGTTGTGATTGTTGTGCACTTGGCTCGCCATGACTGTCAACCTTGTTTCCAGGCTTGGCGCCCCCCACCAGTCCTCAGGTGGTGATGCTTACGTACCCCCCCTTCACACTTCCTGTCTTGCCCCCTCCCAAGAACCTGCCCTCCCCCTCCGTCAGGGTGGTCCTACGCCCAGTTCAATCCACTACAGGTGAACAATATTACCGCCGAGCAGATGGCAAACTGGTGCAGCTGATCCCAGTCAGCCAGCTGAGACCCCCCACTGGTTTAGGGTTAGGTGAGTCACATGGCACCACATGGGGAAGGGGCTTCAAAGTGGCCAAGAGGGGTGTACAAACTGTTTCCACTGAGCTAAAAAACAATACATTGTTTATTGTGACCATCAAGGCTCACCTCCATTTTGGTGAAGGTTAAAGGTCCCGGGGACCCAAAAGGGTCTCAGTATATAAGTTTAGGAACTGTAATACCATCCACAAATTAAAACATTTTTTTTTAAAGAATTGTCTTCAATTTAAAAAAACGATCTGCGGTTGTAATAAACTATTTTCTTAAATAAAATAAAACGTTTTTTATTCAATTAATAAAATGATTCGCAAGTTTATTAAAAATACTTGAAATAAAAATATGGGGCTTCACGGTGGCAGAGGGGTTAGTGCGTCTGCCTCACAATACGAAGTTCCTGCAGTCCTGGAATCAAATCCAGGCTCGGGATCTTTCTGTGTGGAGTTTGCATGTTCTCCCCGTGAATGCGTGGGTTCCCTCCGGGTACTCCGGCTTCCTCCCACTTCCAAAGACATGCACCTGAGGATAGGTTGATTGGCAACACTAAAATTGGCCCTAGTGTGTGAATGTGAGTGTGAAAGTTGTCTTTCTATCTGTGTTGGCCCTGCGATGAGGTGGTGACTTGTCCAGGGTGTACCCCGCCTTCCGCCCGATTGTAGCTGAGATAGGCGCCAGTGCCCCCCACGACCCCAAAAGGGAATAAGCGGTATAAAATGGATGGATGGATAAAAATATGATTTGCTGTTAAAACAATTCACAAGCATAAAGATATTTTCTTCAATTAAAGACAAGATTGACAAGCATAACAACAACATAGTAATATTCCACAAGGACTTTTCCTCTGTCTGTCTCCCAACATAACAAGTAGGCATAAAGAAATAAACAAGCAGGGGATAATCAAAAATATGTGGTAACGGTGCGGGGTGGTATAACTTGGTTGGTAGAGTGGCTCTGCCAGCAACTTTAGTGTTCCAGGTTTGATCCCTGCTTCCGCCATCCTAGTCACTGCCGTTGTGTCCTTGGGCAAGATGCTTCACCCACCTGCTCCCAGTGCCACCCACACTGCTTTAAATGTAACTTAGCTTGGCTTTCACTTTGTAAAAGCGCTTTGAGTCACTAGAGAAAATTGCTGTATAAATATAATTCGCTTAACTTCACAACTTACAAGTTAAGCTTGTTTCCCCTCTCTTCTGTCCACCAGTTTATTCCCCACCGAGCTTCTTTTTTTAATTTTTAGCAGACGGCACCATGCGCAAATAACAGCAGCACCACCTGTGAGTGCCACCTGCAGGTGCTCTGAGTGGGTGGAATGTTACTCCTGAAAATATTTACTTGAATAAAATTGTTTTTATATTGATAACTTATTAATTGAAGAAAAATGTTTTTTTTTCTTTGGTAATCGTTTATTTTACGAGCAGAACAGAGTTTTTTTTTACTTGCAAATGTTTGTTTAGTTGAAGAAAATATACTTGCTCATTATTGGGTGTGAGTAAAAGATGTTTTTGGAATTCTACCAATCACATCAACACTGTATTTATGTTCTCAGGTTCCTCCCCGATTCTTATGGATTCTTCTCCTTTGCCCATGGCGAGTAGCAACGCCGGCGCTTTAGCCCCACCCAGCTCTGCCTCCAGCCAAAACGGGACGTGCGCCATGAAGATTCTCCCCGTCACCTCCACAAGGGATCCCGTCCCGTCTGCCAAGCCGCCCCTGCCGAGAACGAAGATTGGTACTGTCCCTGAGGATTGTAAAGACGAAACCACTCCTTTGAGGTCCAAGGCTATACCTTCAGCCCCGCCAATTCGCACCGCGACTGAGCCTGCTCGAGGTCCGGTGGACCTGGACGTCATCTGCGTGGACGACGACATGGAGGCTGACCTGGGAGCCAAGCGCGAAATCCCGGAAATCAATCTCATTGATTCGTCAAGCGGAGAGACGGACCACTCGTCTGACGTGACGGAAGACTCCAGTGACGCCGATGAGAAGGTCAGGTTACCTCACTTTCTGTCACATCCTCTGGAAGCTCATGTCATGTTCCTGCAGAACCTCCTGGTCCAGGAGAGGAGGCGGCGGCACAGGATGTCGCCCTTTGACTTGAACATGGGCGCACTGAGGCAGGAAGTCCAAGTGGACGCCAACACGCCCACTAGCTCCACTCTGAAGAAGGTGAGTACTTGATGTTGGATGCTGTTGGCAGCTTGAGAGCCATGGCCCACTTGGTTTCAGGCCCTCCACGTAATCCAGCAGCTCAGGACCAGCGAGACGCGTCTGAAGAGGGAGAAGAGGGTTCTGGCACGGAAAAGGGAACACTTGTTGAACGTCATCCCTCCCCCGGCAGGTAGGAAGTTGTTGTACTTCCTGTGTGGTGTTGTGATGTCATCTGCATCTCCGTTTCCATATGAGTTGGGAAATTGTGTTAGATGTAAATATAAACAGAATACAATGATTTGCAAATCTTTTTCAACCCATATTCATTTGAATGCACTACAAAGACAAGATATTTGATGTTCAAACTCATAAACTTAATTTGTTTTTGCAAATTATAATTAACTTAGAATTTCATAGCTGCAACACATGCCAAAGTAGTTGGGAAAGGGCATGTTCACCACTGTGTTACATCACCTTTTCTTTTAACAACACTCAAACGTTTGGGAACTGAGGAAACTAATTGTTGAAGCTTTGAAAGTGGAATTCTTTCCCATTCTTGTTTTATGTAGAGCTTCAGTCGTTCAACAGTCCGAGGTCTCCGCTGTTGTATTTTACGCTTCATAATGCGCCACACATTTTCGATGGGAGACAGGTCTGGACTGCAGGCGGGCCAGGAAAGTACCCGCACTCTTTTTTTTCTAAGCCACGCTGTTGTAACACTTGTCTTGCTGAAATAAGCAGGGTCATCAATGATAACGTTGCTTGGATGACAACATATGTTGTTCCAAAACCTGTATGGACCTTTCAGCATTAACGGTGCCTTCACAGTTGTGTAAATTACCCCTGATTTGGGCACTAATACACCCTCATAACATCACAGATGCTGGCTTTTGAACTTTGCGCCTAATAACAATCCGAATGGTTATTTTCCTCTTTGTTCTGGAGGACACCACGTACTGTTTCCAAATATAATTTGAAATGTTGACTCGTCAGACCACAGAACACCTTTCCACTTTGCATATGGCCATCTTAGGTGAGCTCGGGCCCAGCTAAGCGGGCGGATTTTGAGGGTGTTGTTGATAAACGGTTTGGCTTTGCATAGTACAGTTTTAACTTGCACTTACAGATACAGATGTAGCGACCAACTGTAGTCACTGACAGTGGTTTTATGAAGTGTTCTTGAGCCCAAGTGGTGATATCCTTTTCACACTGATGTCGGTTTTTGATTGAGTACCGCCTGAGGGATCAAAAGTCCGTAATATCATTGCTTACGTGCAGTGATTTCTCCAGATTCTCTGAACTTTTTGATGATTTTACGGACCGTAGATGGTAAAATCCCTAAATTCCTTGCAATAGCTCGTTGAGAAATGTTGTTCTAAAACTATTCGACAATTTGACCCTCACTCCATCCTTGTTTGTGAATTACTTAGCATTTCATGGAAGCTGCTTTTATACCCAATCATGGCACCCAACTGTTCCCAATTAGCCTGTACACCTGTGGGATGTTCCATATAAGTGTTTGATGAGCACTCCTCAATAATATTTATTGCCACCTTTCCCAACTTCTTTGTCACATGTTGCTGGCGTCAAATTCTAAAGTTAATGATTATTTGCACAAGAAAAAATGTTCATCAGTTTGAACATCAAATATGTTGTCTTTGTAGCATATTCAACTGAATATGGGTTGAAAATGATTTGCAAATCATTGTATTCCGTTCATATTTACATCTAACACAATTTCCCAACTCATATGTAAACAGGCTTTGTACGTTCTTTGATGTCATCTGCTTCAATTGTTGTATTTCCTGTGTGGTGTCTTGATGTCATCTGCATCAACCGTTGTACTTCTTGTGTGGTGTCGTGATGTCATCTGCATCAACTGTTGTACTTCCTGTGTGGCGTTGTGATGTCATCTGCATCAACTGCTGTACTTCCTGTGTGGTGCCGTGATGTCATCTGCTTCAACTGTTGTACTTCCTGTGTGGTGATGTGATGTCATCTGCATCAACTGTTGTACTTCCTGTGTGGTGTTGTGATGTCATCTGCATCAACTGTTGTACTTCCTGTGTGGCGTTGTGATTTCATCTGCATCAACTGCTGTACTTCCTGTGTGGTGCCGTGATGTCATCTGCTTCAAATGTTTTACTTCCTGTGTGGTGTCGTGATGTCATCTGCATCAACTGTTGTACTTCTTGTGTGGTGTCGCGATGTCATCTGCATCAACTGTTGTACTTCCTGTGTGACGTTGTGATGTCATCTGCATCAACTGCTGTACTTCCTGTGTGATGTTGTGATGTCATCTGCATCAACTGCTGTACTTCCTGTGTGGTGCCGTGATGTCATGTGCTTCAACTGCTGTACTTCCTGTGTGATGTCGTGATGTTATCTGCTTCAGCTGTTGTACTTCCTGTTATGTGTAGTGATGTCATCTGCTTCAAATTTTTTACTTCCTGTGGGGTATCGTGATGTCATCTGCTTCAAATTTTTTACTTCCTGTGGGGTATCGTGATGTCATCTGCTCCAACTGCTGTTCTTCCTGTGTCGTGTCGTGATGTCATCTGCTTTAACTGCTGCACTTCCTGTGGGGTGTCGTGATGTCATCTGCTTCAACTGCTGCACTTCCTGTGGGGTGTCGTGATGTCATCTGCTTCAACTGTTGTACTTCCTGTGTGGTGTCGTGATGTCATGTGCTTCAACTGCTGTACTTCATGTGCGGTGTCGTGATGTTATCTGCTTCAGCTGTTGTACTTCCTGTGTGGTGTCATGATGTCATCTGCTTCAACTGCTGCTCTTCCTGTGGGGTGTCGTGATGTCATCTGCTTCAACTGTTGTACTTCCTGTGTGGAGTAGTGATGTCATCTGCTTCAACTGTTGGTTCTTTGCCGAGACAGGTCACAGCTGCCATGACAGTTCACCTGGGACAAGTTCATGCGGCCCGGAATCAGATTCGCCCATATTGGTAGCGCCGGACGTCACTGTAAAGAATGAATATGTGCTCAGAAATGCCGTGTAAGGAGTCTTTTTTTTTTTTTTGGTAACCCAAAATGAAGAACAGACCATGTAACAACTATGTAACTAATGACCTATAACTAATATGTAACTCCCATGTAGCAAACACAAAACTAACATGTAACTAATATGTAACTACCATGTAGAAAACACAAAACTAACATGTAACTAATATTTAACTACCATTTAGCAAACACAAAACTAACATCTAACTAATATGTTATTACCATGTGGCAAACAAGAAACTAACATCTAACTAATATTTAATTACCTTGTAGCGAACACAAAACTAACATGTAAATAGTATGTAACTACCATGTAGCAAACACAAAACTGACATTTAATCAATATGTAACTACCATGTAGCAAGCACAAAGCTAACATGTAACTAATATGTAACTACCATGTGGCAAACACAAAACTTAACATGTAACTAATATGTAACTACCATGTAGCAAACACGGACTAACATGTAACTAATATGTAACTCCCATGGAGCAAACACAAACTAACATGTAAGTAGTTTATAACTACCATGTTGCAAACACAAAACTAACATGTGACTACCATGTAGCAAACACAACTAACATGTAACTATTATGTAACTACCGTGTAGCAAACACAAAACTAACATGTAACTTATAAATAACTACCGTGTAGCAAACACGAAACTAACGTGTAACTACCATGTAGCAAACATGAAACTAATATGTAACTACCATGTAGCAAACATGAAACTAACATGTAACTAATGTGTACCTACCTTTTAGCAAACATGTAACTAATATGTACATAAATACCAGGTAGAAAAACACAAAGCTAACATGTGACTAATATGTAACTACCATGTAGCAAAGAAAAACTAATATGTAACTACAATGTAGCAAACACAAAATTAACATGTAACTACAATGTAGCAAACACGAAACTAACATGTAACTACCATGTAGCAAACACAAAACTAATATGTAACTACATGTAGCAAACACAAAACTAATATGTAACTACCATGTAGCAAACCCAAAACTAACATGTAACTACCATGTAGCAAACTATAAACTAACATGTAACTAATATATAACTGCCAACGTAGCAAACACAAAACTAACATGTAACTAATACGTAACTACCATGTATACATATCGTACCTAACGGGCATAAATGTTATTAACATTTACAGAATATGTAACTAACATGTATAGAACACATAACTAACGCGTATGTAATACGTACCTAATATGTATACAACACGTAATTAAGACGCATAGAACACGTAACTAACACTTAAATAGAAGGTATAGAACTCATATCTAACGGGTGTAGAACATGTAACTAACACATAGAACACTTAACAAACATGTATAGAACATGTAAGTAGCGCATATAGAACACAACTAACAAGTGTAGAACATGTAACAGGTATAAAACATGTAACTAACGCGTATGGAACACATAACAGGTATAGAACATGTAACTAACAGGTATAGAACGTGTAACTAACAGGTATAGAATATGTAACTAACAGGTATAGAACACGTAACTAACAGGTATAGAGATGTAACTAACTGGTAGAGTAAGAGGGAATGTAATTGTTGTGCTGACATCCAACAACAGGGCATCAAAGTCTGGGGGCGTGGTCAGAAAAGCACCAGACCAGTGTGGACTGGGCCAACTGCACACTGCGGTAAAAAGCAAAAGGAAGTCACATGATATGTCTGGTGTGCTCCCACTGACCTGTCTTCTGCTTTTGCAAACTGCTAAGGATCTGGATTCTAAAGCCAGGACTGCGGGGGTCTGTGAGGACCTGCAGCCAGGAGACCATCAGTCAGGTGACAGGATGTTACCAATCACTAATCACAACCTGAGTCAGCTTGTGTCCAGTAGAGGGCAGACTAATTCTAATAATAATAATAACAAAAATTGTAATAAAACATTAATAATAGTAGTTAAAGCTACGATCAGTGTTTAACGGGCCATCGTCTTTATTGTTCCCCTGGGTTCACGAGTTGGTAGGCACACATGACGTTCTTCTCCATGCCCTGACCACCACTTAAAGATGTAAGAAGATCAGACAATGTATAAGGAAATGATTTCTAGCATCGCACCCAACACCCCACCTACCATTGAAATAATGACAGCATGTAGAAGGAAGCCATGACTCTTAAAATGGAATCGCACCCACCATCAATATTTTATCAAGATGGGTGCATGTATAAGGAAGGTTTGAAGTTAGAATGTTCCACCACAAGATGGGTGCATGTATAAGGAAGGTTTGAAGTTAGAATGTTCCACCACAAGATGGGTGCATGTATAAGGAAGGTTGGAAGTTAGAATGTTCCACCCCTAGATGGGTGCAAGTATAAGGAAGGTATGATGTTCTAATGTTCCACCACAAGATGGGTGCATGTATGAGGAAGGATTAAAGTAAGAATGTTCCACCACAAGATGGGTGCATGTATAAGGAAGGTATGGGTGCATTTTTAAGGAAGATATGAAGCTAGAATGTTCCACCACAAGATGGGTGCATGTATAAGGAAGGTTTGAAGTTATAATGTACCACCACAAGATGGCTGCATGTACAAACCCCGTTTCCATATGAGTTGGGAAATTGTGTTAGATGTAAATATAAACGGAATACAATGATTTGCAAAGCCTTTTCAAGCCATATTCAATTGAATATGCTACAAAGACAACATATTTGATGTTAAAAATGATTTTTTTTTTTTTTTTTCAAATAATCCATAACTTTAGAATTTGATGCCAGCAACACGTGACAAAGAAGTTGGGAAAGGTGACAATAAATACTGATAAAGTTGAGGAATGCTCATCAAACACTTATATGGAACATCCCACAGGTGTGCAGGCTAATTGGGAACAGTTTGGTGCCATGATTGGGTATAAAAGCAGCTTCCATGAAATGCTTAGTATTTCACAAACAAGGATGGGGTGAGGGTCACTACCAACCGGTATAGTTTGGTTGGTAGAGTGGCCGTGCCAGCAACTTCAGGGTTGCAGGTTCGATTCCTGCTTCTGCCATACTAGTCACTGCCGTTGTGTCCTTGGGCAAGACACTTTACCCACCTGCTCCCAGTGCCACCCACACTGGTTTAAATGTAACTTAGATATTGGGTTTCACAAAGTAAAGCGCTTTGAGTCACTTGAGAAAAGCGCTATATAAATATAATTCACTTCACTTCACTTATCTTGTAAGCAAATTGTCGAACAGTTTTAGAACAATATTTCTCAACGAGCTGTTGGAAGGAATTTAGGGATTTTACCATCAACGGTTCGTAAAATCATCATAAAGTTTAGAGAATCTGGAGAACTCACTGCACCTAAGCGATGATATTACTGACCTTTGATCCCTCAGGCGGTACTGCATCAAAAACAGACATCAGTGTGTAAAGGATATCACTACATGGGCTCAGGAACACTTCATAAAACCACGGTCAGCGACTACAGTTGTCCGCTACATCTGTAAGTGCAAGTTAAAACTGTACTATGCAAAGCCAAACCCATTTATCAACAACACCCTGAAAATCCGCCGGCTTGGCTGGGCCCGAGCTCACCTAAGATGGACAAATGCAAAGTGGAAAAGTGTTCTGTGGTCTGACGAGTCCACATTTCAAATTATATTTGGAAACAGTACGTGGTGTCCTCCAGAACAAAGAGGAAAATAACCATTCGGATTGTTATAGGCGCAAAGTTCAAAAGCCAGCATCTGTGATGGTATGGGGGTGTATTAGTGCCCAAATCAGGGGTGACTTACACATCTGTGAAGGCACCATTAATGCTGAAAGGTCCATACAGGTTTTGGAGCAACATATGTTGTCATCCAAGCAACGTTATCATGGACGCCCCTGCTTATTTCAGCAAGACAATGCCAAGCCACGTGTTACAACAGCGTGGCTTCGCCGTAAAAAAGTGTGTGTACTTTCCCGGCCCGCCTGCAGTCCAGACCTGTCTCCCATCGAAAATGTGTGGCGCAATATGAAGCGTAAAATACCATAGCGGAGACCCCGGACTGTTGAACAACTGAAGCTCTACATAAAACAAGAATGGGAAAGAATTCCACTTTCAAAGCTTCAACAATTAGTTTCCTCAGTTCCCAAATGTTTGAGTGTTGTTAAAAGAAAAGGTGGTGTAACACAGTGGTGAACATGTCCTTTCCCAACTACTTTGGCACATGTAGCAGCCATGAAATTCTAAGTTAATTATTATTTGCAAAAAAAAAACAAGTTTATGAGTTTGAACATCAAATATCTTGTCTTTGTAGTGCATTCAAATGAATATGGGTGGAAAAGGATTTGCAAATCATTGTATTCCGTTTATATTTACATCTAACACAATTTCCCAACTCAAATGGAAACGGGGTTTGTATAAGGAAGGTATGAAGTTATAATGTTCCACCACAAGATGGGTGCATGTATAAGGAAGGTTTGAAGTTATAATGTTCCACCACAAGATGGGTGCATGTACTGTATAAGGAAGGTTTGAAGTTACTGTATACTGTTCCACCACAAGATGGGTGCATGTACAGGACTGTCTCAGAAAATTTGAATATTGTGATAAAGTCCTTTTTTTTCTGTAATGCCACTAAAAACATGAAAATTTCATACATTCTGGATTCATTACACATCAACTGAAATATTGCGAGCCTTTTATCATTTTAATATTGCTGATTATGGCATACAGCTTGAGAAAACTTAAAAATCCTATCTCAAAAAATTAGAAAATTTCCTCTGACCAAGTAAAAAAAAAGATTTATAACAGCAAAACAAAATCAAATGTTTGAAAATGTCAATTAATACACTCAGTACTTGGTTGGGAACCCTATTGCACAGATTACTGCATCAATGCGGCGTGGCATGGAGGCAATTGGCCTGTGGCATTGCTGAAGTGTTATAAATGCCCAGGATGCGTCAATAGCGGCCTTCAGCTCATTTGCATTATTGGGTCTGGTGTCTTTCAGCTTTTTTCTTTACAATACCCCACAAATTCTCTATGGAGTTTAGGTCAGGAGAGTTGGCAGGCCAATCGAGGACAGTAATGCCATGGTCAGTACACCAGTTACTGCTGGTTTTGGCACTGTGAGCAGGTGCCAGATCATGCTGGAAAATGAAATCATCATCTCCATAGAGCTTTACAACAGATGGAAGCATGTACACAGCTGCATTGACTCTGGACTTGATGAAACACAGTGGACCAAAACCAGCAGCTGACATGGCTCCCCAAACCATTGCTGACTGAGGGAACTTCCGTTGTCTAGAGTTCAGGAGTAGCTTGACCATGGGAATACGGCTATTGAAGCTGTATCTGTTGAAAAGCTCTATAGGAGATGATGATTTCATTTTCCAGCATGATCTGGCACCTGTCCACAGTGCCAAAACCACCAGTAACTGGTGTACTGACCATGGCATTACTGTCCTCTATTGGCCTGTCAACTCCCCTGACATGAACCCCATAGAGAATTTGTGCGTTATTGTGAAGAAGAAGCTGAAAGACACTGGGCCCAACAATGCAAATGAGCTAAAGGCCGCAATTGAAGCATCCTGGGCATCCATAACACCTCAGCAATGCCACAGGCCGATTGCCTCCATGCCACGCCATATTGATGCAGTAATCCGTGCAAAAGGATTCCCAACCAAGTCCTGAGTGCATTAATTGACATTTTCAAATGTTTGATTTTGTTTTGCTGTTGTAAATCTTTTTTTTACTTGGTCTGAGGAAATATTCAAATTTTTTGAGATAGGATTTTTGAGTTTTCTTAAGCTGTATGCCATAATCAGCAATATTAAAATAATAAAAGGCTTGCAATATTTCAGTTGATGTGTAATGAATCCAGAATGTATGACATGTTCATGTTTTTAGTTGTATTACAGAAAATAAAGGACTTTATCACAATATTCTAATTTTCTGAGACAGTCCTGTGTAAGGAAGGTATGAAGTTAGAATGTTCCACCACAAGATGGGTGCATGTATAAGGAAGCTATTAAGTTAGAATGTTCCACCACAAGATGGGTGCATGTATAAGGAAGGTATGAAGTGAGAACGATCCACCACAAGATGGGTGCATGTATAAGGAAGGTATGAAGTTATAATGTTCCACCACAAGATGGGTGCATGTATAAAGAAGGTTTGAAGTTAAATTGTTTCACCACAAGATGGGTGCATGTATGAGGAAGGTATGAAGTTATAATGTTCCATCACAAGGGGACGATGGTAGTGTTGGGGCATGATGGGACCCCTAATGTCAGTTTAGGAGAAGATCCCATCAGTTAAAGTGCAGAAATGACATATTGGCATGTAGAAAATAAGCTCCACCCACTGGGAGTAGATAGGAAGAGGTACTTCAAAGTGTCATCATTGTTTCTACCAAATAAGATGTGGTAATAACGTTTAGTATTTGGTGGCCATTATGGCATACACGTGTTCACCACCACCTGCCGTGTCACTTGGTCTACTACGTCGTTAGGAGGACTTCCTTAAATCTACACCCCTTTTTTTCCACCAAACATTGGCCAAAAACCACGCCTACAACTTATAGCATGTGTTGATCTGTCATTTTAATCGACACTCTTTGGGTCGAAGTCCAGAGGAGGATTTCCTTAAAGTACCACCCCTTTTTGTCAACCAAAAATGGAAGACCAAAACCAAAATGGCCAACCTTCCTGAGAGTTTAGTGAATCACACCTTTGTGTTTCCAGGTCCAAATGAGGGCAAATCAGCCAGTCATACGCTTCACCATGAACAAGCTCCTTCCACTACTTGTCGGCGCGCCTCCTCACCCAAGCATCATGTCCCTGCTGCCTCCAACCAGGAAGTAGTGGTGAGGAACCAGCCCAACATCTTGTGTCGCCGCAAGAGCCTCCCCTCGCCCAGTGAGACCCGCGTTATCTGTGTACCGTGGTGTACTGTGGCATGGTGTACCGTACCATGGCATGGTGTACCAAGGTGTAGTGTGCTCTGAAATACTGACACGCTTTCCTGCCTCAGGTGACGCCGCAGCCCGCAAAGCCAGCCCACCAAACAACCCTCTGTTTGTGGGGGCCACAATGTTGCCAGGGAAACCGGTCCTAACACAGCTGGCAGGACACATGGTGTCTTCTCCGGCAGGTACCACTCTTTTTAAGTCTTGTCTTTCAGGCACATTATTATTACTAGAATTCCATCATTATTATTATTATTATTACAATATAATCTTCATTATTATTATTGTTATTAGAATATCATTTTTATTAAAATTATATTGTTATTGTTATATCATTAGAATATCATCATTATTATTACAATATCATCATTATTACAATATCATTATTATTATTGTTGTATCATTAGAATATTATTATTATTACAATATCGTTATTATTATTGTTGTATCATTAGAATATTATTATTATTACAATATCGTTATTGTTATTATAAGTGGTAGAAAATGGATGGATGGATGGATGCATTATTTTTAGAATATTATTATATATAAGGGACGGCGTAGCGCAGCGCAACAGTGACCGTGCGCAACCCGAGGGTCCCTGGTTCAATCGCCACCTAGTACCAACCTCGTCACGTCCGTTGTGTCCTGAGCAAGACACTTCACCCTTGCTCCTGATGGGTGCTGGTTAGCGCCTTGCATGGCAGCTCCCTCCGTCATTGTGAGAATGGGTAAATGTGGAAGTAGTGTCAAAGCGCTTTGAGTACCTTGAAGGTAGAAAATCTCTTTTCAAGTACAACCCATTTATATCATTATTATTATATCATCATTATTATTATTTTATCATTACATTATCAGCATTATTATTATTTTTAAAATATCAATATTATTATCAGAATATCATTACAATTATGAGATTTGATGAGAACTGATGATGGGACTTGATGAGAATTGATGACTTGACGATGAGGCTTGGTGAGAATTGATGGTGAGACTTGATGAGAATTGAATATATGACTTGATGATGAGACTTGTTGATGTGATTTGATGAGGCTTGGTGAGAATTGATGATGAGACTTGTAGAGACTTGATGAGGATTGAATATATGACTTGATGAGACTTGTTAATGTGACTTGATGAGATTTAATGATGAGACTTAATGAATTTTGATAATGAGAATTGATGAGACTGGGAGATTTGATGATGACAATTTATGATGAGAATTGATGAGACTTGATTATGACAATAAATAACAAGACTTGATGGTGAGAACTAATAAAGAGACTTGATGAGAATTAATAATGAGACTTGATGAGGATTAATGATGACTCTTGATGAGAATTTTTTAATGTGACTTGATAAGAATTGATGCTGAGACTTGATGAGAATTTATAATGAGACTTGATGTTGACAGTTGTTGAGAGTTAATGATGAGACTTGATGAGACTTGGTGAAACTTGATATGGCTTGATGTGACTTGATGAGACTTGATAATAATGACACTCGATTATGAGACATTGATGATGTAAGTTGATGAAAGTTAATGCCATTTGATGATGAAAGTTGATTGAGAATTGATGGTGAGACTCTTGGGACTTAATGAGAATTGTTGTTGCGACTTGATTCTTGATGATGAAATTTGATGATGAGAAATGATAATTGATGATGGGACTTGGTAATACTTGGTGATGAGAATTGATGTGACTTAATGATGAGAAATGAGAATTGATGAGACCTGATTATGAGAGTTGATGGTGAGAATTGATGTGACTTAAAGAGAAATAATTGATGTGACTTGATGAGAAAGGATAATCAAGGATGACAATTGATGTGACTTGATGAGAGTTCATGAGAAATGAGACTTGGTGATGAGAAATGATAATGAGAAATGAGAATTTATGTGACTTGATGAGAAATGAGAATTGATGATGTGACTTAATGATGAGAAATTATAATTGAAGATTAGACTAGATGTGACCTGATGATGAGAAATGACACTTGATGATGAGAGTTGATGAGAAATAAGAATGGATGAGACTTGATAAGACTAGATGTGACTTGATGAGAAATCAAAATTGATAATGTGACTTAATTAGAGTTGATGATGAGAAATGAGGATTGATGGTAAGACTGGATGTGACTTGATGAGAAATAATTGATGAGTTAAATGAGAAACAACAGGTAACTGAAGCGTGTTAGCATCCAAAAGTCTGAATAACGTTTGTTTTTTCCAGCTGACAACTCAAACAGCCTCGCCTACTTGGCTCCTCCCACAAACAAGCTACAGCCGCACACAGAGGAGGCCCCGCCTCCTGTTTCCATGGTGCTGTCTCTTAGCTCTGCCGGATCCCACCCGACCTCAGACAGCAGGCAGGAAGTGGCGTACCAGGAGGACGGCGGGGCGAGCGTCAACGAGATGGGCTTGCTTGAGAGCACCGCCGCCACGGACCAAACCTCGATGGTTGCCTACGGGGAAGTGGGGCTAAATGGCCACATGGCGACTGACGAGAGCCTCAAAGGAGCCGTGTTGACTCCTCCCCCACTGCTGCATATGAAGGTGGGTGGGGCAAAGATGGAGGCCCATCCAAACACAGTGATGTCATCAGGGCCAGGGACAGAGCCACGGGGGGATGGGGTGTCATGGCGGCCGATGCCAAGGTTGGTTCCTCTGGGACTGAAAGGAGCCCCGCCCACCTGATTGTGTCATCACAGCAATGATGACTGATCAGACAGGTGAGATGATGGCATCATCACGCGGGTGAGATGATCTCATCACCACGCGGGTGAGATGATCTCATCACCACGCGGGTGAGATGATCTCATCACCACGCGGGTGAGATGACATCATCACGCAGGTGAGATGACGTCCGCACACAGGTGAGGTGACATCATCATCATGCAGGTGAGGTGACATCTGCACACAGGTGAGGTGACGTCATCATCACGCAGGTGAGGTGACATCATCACGCAGGTGAGGTGACGTCCGCATACAGGTGAGGTGACGTCATCATCACGCAGGTGAGATTTACTGGTTAGTTTGTTTTAAAGATGTATTTTTCTACCTTGTAAATAATTATTTAAATAAAGTCTTCATTTGCATCAAATGGTTAGTTTTTCTGCAAACAAATCAAGTATGTGATTGGTTCTTGAAAGGTGAATCAAATGTGATCAATTAGTAATCAATGATCACTTTCTCTATTTTGATTTCTGTAAATGTGATTTATTGTCAATTCTTGGTATGAAAAATATTTTTTTTGCTCAAGTTGTCCTTTCCGAAACATTATTATTGATCAGATGCTGTGTGGAGTTTGCATGTTCTCCTCGAGACTGTGTGGGTTCTACTTCGGCTTGCTCCCACCTCCAAAGACATGCACCTGGGGATAGGCCCCTCCCACCTCCAAAGACATGCACCTGGGGATAGGCCCCTCCCACCTCCAAAGACATGCACCTAGGGATAGGCGCCTCCCACCTCCAAAGACATGCACCTGGGGATAGGCGCCTCCCACCTCCAAAGACATGCACCTAGGGATAGGCGCCTCGCACCTCCAAAGACATGCACCTGGGGATAGGCCCCTCCCACCTCCAAATACATGCACCTGGGGATAGGCCCCTCCCACCTCCAAAGACATGCATCTGGGGATAGGCTCCTACCACCTCCACAGACATGCACTTGGGGATAGGCCCCTCCCACCTCCAAAGACTTGCACCTGGGCATAGGTTGATTGGCAACTTTAAACGGGCCCTAGTGTATGAATGTTGTCTATCTGTGTTGGCCCTGTGATGAGGTGGTGACTTGTCCAGGGTGTACCGCCTTCCTTGTCCAGAGTGTAAACCGCGTTCCTTGTGCAGGTTGTACCCTGCCCTCGTGTCCAGGGCCTTCCTTGTCCAAGGTGTACTTCGCCTTCTGCCTGAATGCAGCTCGGATAGTCTCCAGCACCCCTGCGACCCCGAAAGGGACACGCAATGGCAAAAGGATGGATAAGCACCATAGCCCCCCGCAACCCCAAAGGGAATAAGCGGACTGCGGTAGTAAATGAATGGATGGATGGATGAGCAGATGTTGGACAAGAGACCAGCAGGTGACAGCACTACATACAAGAGACCAGCAGGTGGCAGCACTACATACAAGAGACCATGTTTTCAACATTATCTTTACGCAACACATGCATGCAGCCTCCTAACTGTCATTTCTACACTGCTACTGAACGAAGATGTGATGCTCGCTCAATGTGAAGGAATAACTTTCTGGTTCAAGTTGTCATCACACAGATAAACACTTATTTTTGCATTTTGGATGAACATAAATTCCATCCATCCATTCCTACCGCTTATTCCCCTTTTTGGGTCGCGGGGGGCGCTGGCGCCTATCTCAGCTACAATCGGGCGGAAGGCGTTGTACACACCCTGGACAAGTCGCCCCTCATCGCAGGGCCAAAACAGATAACAGTCACACACTAGGGCCAATTTAGTGTTGCCAATCAACCTATCCCCAGGTGCATGTCTTTGGAAGTGGGAGGAAGCCGGAGTACCCGGAAGGAACCCACGCATTCACGGGGTGGACATGCAAACTTGAACATAAATTGTTTCTGGAAAAATACAAATCCGTAAAAAGAAAACAGCACACAATACAATTTTATGACAATATTTTAATGATTATCAACCAGTTTTTGTATGTTTTAAAATCTGCCAAGTGTAATACAAATCGAAAAACGGCCAAAATTGTGTTTTTTGATTTGCATTTTAGAATTGGAAATAGAATGAACGGACCAATATCAAATATAAAAAGGTAGACTTTCATTTTCATAAAGAATCAAACAAAATGTAGACAAATTTTTACAAATAAAGTATCAAATATAAAAAGTAAACTTTCATTTTTATGAATTAAGTATCAAATATATAAAAGGTAAACTTTTCTTTGTAGTAAAGCTGAATGTATTATCCCTCTTTTTGCTCTCGTGAGAATCTGAATGAAACAGGAAGTCGTTCGTCCCGTCACCAAAGTAAAAGTGCAGAGTGTAATTGCAAATGTTTATTTGAGACGAACACAATCGGGAAGTTGTATTTTAACCCCGCGATGGAGAGAGGAGGGGCCTTCAGATCGCTACTGAGCGAACTGACAACACAAACGTCACGACAAAGATCGTCCCAGTGCGAACTGTTGACTTTACTTTGAAAGTCCCTCACAGAAACGCGTGTGTCGTGGCTGCAGGGTGACCGAGACACTGATTTTTCAGCCCCTTTTTTCTTCTTCTCCTTCTCCCAGCTGACCACCATGCGGACCCGCAGCCAACGACCGGAAGCGCTGCACTACACGTGCTGACGCCGCCGGTTCGGCTGAGTTGACGGCGGTTGGGCTGTAGTCGTCATGCGGGAGAAGGCTGCTCGCTAGCCGGGGAGCTAAGATGAGCACCGACGGAAGTGGCGCGATCAGCCGCCGCATCAAGAACCTGTCAATCAAACTGAGGGGGCGGGGCCGCGACCCGCGCCAGCAGCTGGACGCCAAGGTGTGTCTGATTGTTTATCGTGTGCGTGCGCGCGCAGCTCAGGTGTGATAGCTAGCAAGGAGGCTAAAGCTAACTGCTCACGTGACCAACAAGTAGCATGGTCTACAATGATGTCGTCATAGTTGATGTTACACTGACAATCAAGAGGACTTGTCTTTCACAGCCAACAATGCTAACACGGTCGCACCTTCAACTCCTGCCTCGCTGATAACATGTCGTTGTGAGACTCTGACGTCAGCGATGCTAAAAGACGCGAGGTAGCAGGACGACTTAGAGCTGACTACACCGCAATCAGCTAATAGTAGCCAATAAGGACGATGAGCAAGCAGAGGAACGGCCTTTAAATGGTTTCTCGGTTTGTGCAGTAATTCTTTGATTATGCAAAGCCGTTGTTGCTGGTCTCAGATGACCATGGAGGTGCACCTGCTGGATGTGGAGGTCCTGGGCTGGTGTGGTTACATGTGGTCTGCAGTTGTGAGGCCGGTTGGATGTACAGCCAAATCTTCTGAAAGGCCTTATTGTAGAGAAATGAACATTCAACAGCTGTGGTGGACATTCCTGCAGTCTGCACGCTCCCTCAGAACCTGGGACACCTGTGGCATCGTGCATACCTGTGCAACAATATTGTTGTGTACTCAGCACCACCTGTGATCATGACTAGAAGCTAACCAGGACACGTGATATTTGTGACCATTATGATGGAATGTAGGGAGCTGTCTCACAGGATTGGACTTCTCCCCTGCAGGTGACCCTGGAAAAGGTCCTGGGGATCACAGCACCTGGCAACCGAGCGCTGTCATGTGACCCTCGGACTGGACTATTGGCGTATCCCGCGGGGTGAGAAACTTGCATGCCATGTGACTTTTGTGACAACATTTTTATCAATAACATTTATTGGTGGATCTATCAGAGGCCCGCCCCTCTGGACGGGTGAACTCTGGGGTCCGGTGCTGGGGTTGGGCAACAACCCAAAGCTATGTTTGATCATTCAGTCTCAACTTTTACCCTAGACCTGTACCCTAGACTAGACTCACATTCACCTCAACCAGCCCCTCTGTCTCTGGAACTAACGTCCTCCAGAGTAAAGTTGGCTATGGTTGAACTTCTTTTGATACGGTGCCACTTCTCAAACTGTGTCTGAAGTCCAGTTGCATAATCCCTAGGAATGACTCCTATTTGGTACCAGTCCAGAGATGTTA